>NC_090377.1:51893803-52195248 GCF_036365525.1 Heterodontus francisci
CATAACTTGTTCTCATAACTTACCCACAGCATTCAGTCCCTTATGCTAGTTATTTCCTGGGCTTTGGTGTAGTCTGCAGTCCCAGCTCTTGCACAGGTCATATATTTATTTGAGACGGTTAGCAGTTGAGCAGACTATTGTAACACTGAATTTATTCTTGTAATCCCTGTGTGCATGTTTTGAATTCAGTGCAACGGTTTACAGTTATATAGTTTCCATTTGAACTGAATCAAAGATTTCTGCTTTTCTAGTTCTCTTCGTCTGTATTGGGTGGATGCCTTTTTTGATAAAATTGAGCACAGTTCCTTCAGTGGTTTAGACAGACAGACACTCAATCAAATTAGCCAAATGTCACACCCTTTTGGTCTCACAGTGTTTGGTGGTAAGTCACTATCCTGTAAAATATTAAAGTCATTAGACTTCCTGTAAAATAAAATAGAGAAAATATATTTTAAAATTTTCTTGATAAATAGTTGTGCTCATTTTGTTATGTAGAACAAAGCTGCATCAACTATTTTGGTCTCAAATAGTTCCTTGATCGCACTTACTCTGTAGATTATGCATACTTTACTGACTGGAGGCTGAATGGAATTGTCCGTGTGCGGAAATTGGATGGTGGTGAGATGTCTATCATTAGAAGAGGCATCAACAACATTATGCATGTAAAATCATTTGATGCTTTTGTCCAGACTGGTACGTATAAATAATCAAATTTTATACATTTTTAAATATCAAGGAAATCTATTGAGCTAACAGATTCAAATTTGGAATTATGAACAAAGGAATCTTCCTCAAAACACATAGGCCTAAAATTTTGTGGGGCCTATTCTACCAGGATAAGTGTGGTGAAGCAGAATTCCCATTTGTCCAAGCACAAAGGTGTAGATCCCGTCCCAACTTGGGATTTGGCTCAAATGGCCTTTCCCAGACTGAGGCAAAATGAGCTGCAATAGTCTTCAGCTGCATAAGGAACCATTCTGCCTCCAGAAAGAAAGTAATTAATCCCTGACAGGATTGATTACCTTGCTCTGGGTAAAGGCCTTTCAAAATACCTCAACCGGGCATGCCACATCTCAGCTTGTGAAAGTTCCTTTCAGCCTTTAAAATGGCCTTCTGGGTGAAATTGTTGGTGTATCCTGGGGAAAAACCCAAAGGTGCATTTTAACATAGGTGTAAAATCTACCCATATTTCTGCGACTGGAAAATGGCAAAACACAACAAATAGGGTAGAATCCTGGTAAAACTGAGTCTTGCCCCAAATTTTGGCTGTGGCTCAATTAGTAGTACTCTTGCCTCTGAGTCAAAAGGTTGCTGGGTCAAGTCCCACTACAGGACTTGAGTATATAAATCAAGACTGAAACTCCAGTGCAGTACTGAGGGAGTGCTGCACTTTTGGAGGTGCTGACTTTAAGATCAGATGTTAAGCTGAGGTCCAGTCTGTTCTCTCAGGTGAATGTAAAAAGTCCCATGGCATTATTTCAAAGAAAAGCAGGGGAGTTATTCCCTGTACAAAAACAGAAAATGTTGGAAATACTCAGCAGGTCAGGCAGCATCTGTGGAGAGAAAAACAGAGTTAATGTTTCAGGTCGATCCTGAAACGTTAACCTTGCTTTTCGCTCCACAGATGCTGCCTGACCTACTGAGTATTTCTAGCATTTTCTGTTCTTGTTTCAGATTTTCAGCATCCACAGTATTTTGCCTTTGTGTTTGAGTTATCCCGGGTGTCCTGCCCAATACTTACCCCTCAATCAACATCACAATATGAATATCTGATCATTATCACATTGCTGTTTGTGGAAGCTTGCTGTCTGCAAATTGGCTGTTGTGTGCCCTACATTACAGCAGTGACTTTACTTCAAAAGTACTTCATTGGCTGAAAAGCCCTTTCGGATGTCCTGTGGTCATGAAAGACAATATATAAATTTTTTTTATCTTTTTAATCAGCTGTTGGTCTTTGGGCCCAACTGGAACTTTGGGCATGTGGATAGGATAGAGGGGAAAGTGCTCCTGTTAAGTTTAGTGAAGAATTTGTCATAAGTGAAAAACTCAATTTTTTGGAGGAATTTTGCTGCCAATATTATTTAATAAATTCCATCTGACTTAATACTGGAAAACTTTTATTTTAATGAACGCTCATGTTGAAGTCCTTAGTATCTTCCACATCTGGCTAATAGACGTTTTGCTGTTTTTATAATATAGGATCCAACTACTGTAACAAACCAACAAACCCCAATGGAGACTGTAGTCATTTTTGCTTCCCAATACCCAATTTTCAGAGAGTCTGTGGCTGCCCCTACGGAATGAAGCGTGACTCCAACAACATTAACTGCATTGAAGATCCATCAAGCGAACCACCTACTCAACAGTGTGCCTTCTTTTCTTTCCCTTGTGCCAATGGAAAATGCGTGCCAAATGGCAATCGCTGCGATGGAGTTAATGACTGCCATGATAATAGTGATGAAGTAAACTGTGGAACTTTAAGTACGTATTGTTGAAATTTACATACAATGCAGCCAATGTGTCAGTACAATCAAGGAGTTTAGTGCACTCATTTAATTTGTTCAAAAGATCTTAATTTCTCTAGTTGCATAAGATCAAATTTACCTTTCAGCACTTCTAATTAATACATTCTTGGGCTAAGAAATAAAAGATAATGAAACTTTACAGAATGAGATTAATTGTCCTCAGCTTTCAGAATACTTCTCTTGGTCGCATTAATTAAATTTCTAATATACCTACTGATTTCAATTCTTTATAAACCATTACATTTAATTAATACATCCTGAATGATACTTCAAATAGTGTTCGGATTGGGACACCAGCAGACTTTGAACCCGAGTAAAGCCCAATATTAAATTATCAGAAATACTAGTGTTTTAACCTACTTTTTCCTCTGGGAAATAGGACTGGAAAATGTGTTTGCTTTCCAGAAATTAAATTATATCATGTGTGTAGATTCCTCATCCTGCATGATGTTTTAACTGGCATCCCTGGTGTTTTACGAGCAGGCTATTAAGTGTAGTCAAATCACAAATATATTGATCATTTTGATAGCTTTTCGTACAAAGATGTGCAAATTTGAGGATTATCAAAAGAAAGAAAGAGAGACTAGCATTTATATATCACCTTTCAAAACCTCAGGATATCCCACAGCACTTCACAGGCAATTAAGCATTTTTGAAGCATAGTCACTGATGTAATGTAAGAAATGTGACAGTCAATTTGTGCTTAGCAAGGACCATAAACAGCAACGTGCTAATGACCTGATAGTTTGTTTAGTAACGTAGGCTGAGGGATAAATATTGGCCAGGGCATTAGGAGAACTCCCCTTCAAAATAGGGCCTTTTATGTCCACTTGAGAGGGCCTTTAACATCGGTAGCATCTCATCTGAAAGACAGCACCTTCGACAACTATCAGAACTGCACTAGAGTGTCAGCTCAAGTCTTTGTGGTGGGATTAAAATGCACAACTTTTGCTTCAGGTGAGAGTACTATCAACTGAGCTGACACCAATTCTCTTCTTTTGGGCCTCCTTATCTCGAGAGACAATGGATACGCGCCTGGAGGTGGTCAGTGGTTTGTGAAGCAGCGCCTGGAGTGGCTATAAAGGCCAATTCTGGAGTGACAGGCTCTTCCACAGGTGCTGCAGAGAAATTTGTTTGTTGGGGCTGTTGCACAGTTGGCTCTCCCCTTGCGCCTCTGTCTTTTTTCCTGCCAACTACTAAGTCTCTTCGACTCGCCACAATTTAGCCCTGTCTTTATGGCTGCCCGCCAGCTCTGGCGAATGCTGGCAACTGACTCCCACGACTTGTGATCAATGTCACACGATTTAATGTCGCGTTTGCAGACGTCTTTATAACGGAGACATGGACGGCCGGTGGGTCTGATACCAGTGGCGAGCTCGCTGTACAATGTGTCTTTGGGGATCCTGCCATCTTCCATGCGGCTCACATGGCCAAGCCATCTCAAGCGCCGCTGACTCAGTAGTGTGTATAAGCTGGGGGTGTTGGCCGCTTCAAGGACTTCTGTGTTGGAGATATAGTCCTGCCACCTGATGCCAATTATTCTCCGAAGGCAGCGAAGATGGAATGAATTGAGACGTCGCTCTTGGCTGGCATACGTTGTCCAGGCCTCGCTGCCGTAGAGCAAGGTACTGAGGACACAGGCCTGATACACTCGGACTTTTGTGTTCCGTGTCAGTGCGCCATTTTCCCACACTCTCTTGGCCAGTCTGGACATAGCAGTGGAAGCCTTACCCATGCGCTTGTTGATTTCTGCATCTAGAGACAGGTTACTGGTGATAGTTGAGCCTAGGTAGGTGAACTCTTGAACCACTTCCAGAGCGTGGTCGCCAATATTGATGGATGGAGCATTTCTGACATCCTGCCCCATGATGTTCGTTTTCTTGAGGCTGATGGTTAGGCCAAATTCATTGCAGGCAGACGCAAACCTGTCGATGAGACTCTGCAGGCATTCTTCAGTGTGAGATGTTAAAGCAGCATCGTCAGCAAAGAGGAGTTCTCTGATGAGGACTTTCCGTACTTTGGACTTCGCTCTTAGACGGGCAAGGTTGAACAACCTGCCCCCTGATCTTGTGTGGAGGAAAATTCCTTCTTCAGAGGATTTGAACGCATGTGAAAGCAGCAGGGAGAAGAAAATCCCAAAAAGTGTGGGTCTACACAAGAGAAAATGAATAAGACTAATAGAAGCATTGGGTGAAGTCTTATACTGAAAAGTAATCACTTAAATAGCCATTTGGCACTATTTTTTGATAAACTGCTGTATTTTCAATGTACAGTAGTGAAAGTGATATTGACAAGAGTGCAATTTTGCTGATTGTAGTTAAAATTATTTCTGATTTTATCTTGTATGCAATTACATTATCTCACTGCATACAGGTTTTAGTACATGTATGTTAATTTCAGGCCCCAAATATTTCCGTATCAGTCCAAGTGCATTATTGAAATAGATAGCTTAATGTCCATAAAATACAAGATTAAATATTCTGACATAAGTTATGGAACATTGGTCTTGTTAACGTGTATGGTTTGTTAAATATTTCCATACTCTGTGCAGTATTCATTCAAAGTCAATATGCATGATGTTTCAATGGGTAAAACATAGGAAGCCTTTATTATGTGTTTAATAATATGCACTATTAATTTGATTGAAGCTGTTATAATTTGCTGAATTTTTACTTGCTGACAAGCATTCTTATGATCTGATGGTTGTTACCTGTGAATAAGAACTATTAATAATTTACCCATTTAAGAAAAGTATGGCATTAATACATTTCTCTGCACCTTTCATAAAAACTTATATTCTTGTCCTCTGTTTATACACCTAGATACTACATGCTCTTCATTTGCCTTTACGTGTTCTAATCACCAATGCATTCCAAATTACTGGAGGTGTGACGGACAAGACGACTGCTCAGATGCGAGTGATGAAAAGGGATGCCCAACCCATGGCCCCAGAACCTGTGCTGCAAACTATTTTACCTGCACTAATTCCCACTGTATCCCCAAGAGATGGGTATGTGACACAGACAATGACTGTGGAGATGGCTCAGATGAGCTTAACTGTGGTAAGTATTACATTTTATTCTGTGTGGTGCATTTTGTAAGTTTAAATGATACAGGATGGATTTTTTTTGAAATGAAGTAACCTTGATCTGATGCAATTTGATTTGATTTTATGACTATTTATTTGAATAGTTGATGGAATTGTAGGTTTCTGATGGATGTGTGATAGCAGCAGCAGTGGCAGTATGTTGGAAGAAATTTAGGGCCATCATGTGTTGTCCATCCAATGGACAACTAAAGAGTGCAAACATTTTTCTTTAAAATGAAATAAAATGTAACTTTTTCTTAATTTACATAGTCTTCACTAAGAAATGAGAATATATTATCTTTTGTATTAGCAACTAGGTGCACTGTAGAAAAACAATTCCAAATGAAATAGTAGTGCAAAGTACGTAATATCAGTAGGTGGGCTGCACACTATTAGCTATTATGCCAATTTGTTTAAACATCTTGACCAGTTGGGACCATATTAATCTCTCCAAAGTGTGTTTATTTTCTGTGCTTGAAAAATGTATCAGCTCTTGATATGGTCAAGGCTAGACAAAGTAACCCGCGCCAAAAGATTTATACCCATTTAAAAATATATACACATGTATTTAAAATATATAAACTTTATGGGTGTGATTTTCCCAAAGCAGTAGATGTCCCATTGTCGGGGTGGTTTTCAGGTGGCCGGCACTTTTGGGCAGGAGGCGGGACTTCACCCACGATATTGCCAGGAGGAGGCAATTAAGAGCTGCAGTTGGGGAGGTGGCCAATTAAGGAAGGTGGGTAGGTTTTCCATGTTGCTGGTCCAATCAGAGGGCCGGAGGCTCTGTAGCCTCAGCAATGCCACCGAGAGAGGTTTTCACTGCTGAAGCAACAAGGAGAACGTGAGGGAGCCTCCATTTTGAGATAGCCTTGGAAGAGTGAGCATTAAATGAAGTATTACATGGGCCAAGCAGGCAGGGCCTTGAGAATGGAGGGGAAACCCCTCCAGCATCAACACTGGGGCTGCGGGGCATCATTTTCTACCAGTGGCCCCCTCCCTGTGCCATGGATCCTCTGGCTCGGATGGCCCCCTGGGAATTCACAGGGAGGCCGCCTCCATGCAGCTGGTGGCCTCCCCACATGGTGAGGGGTCACTCCACCACTGGCAAATTGCCAGTGTCCTGGGGAAATTGCCCTTAATTGGACAATCAATCATTCAAATTGTTCAGCCAAGCCGCTGCTGTTCCCACTGCTGGGAAACTTCCGGGAGCAATTCCGACATGGCTGCTCGCCATTTTACTGGCCCCTCTGCCTCTGTTTCTGTCACCCAGGGGCCAGCAAAATTGCACCTTCTATTTTTGAAATACCAGTCATGCCGAGGATGAAATTTCAGATCAGAATGTTTCCAACAGGGAAGAGTATCTAGAAATTATTTTGCCGCATAGATTGATATGTTTGTTCATTGCAGAAGGAAGTTACAAATTTCCAGTGCTTGGTTAAAACATCAGAAATGGGTTGCTGAAAGCATTGGAGAAACCTTAATAAATCTCATTAACAGGGGAAGGGGTGTTGTTCATTTAAATAGGCTATTATGCAGTGTTCACATATTTATAGGGTATGCAGAGCTTTAAGACAGCAGGGAGCTGGCACCAAGTAAACAAGCCCAACAGCACAGCAAGCGTACCTATTGATTGCTTCCATCATCATTTCCGATGAGGAGATGGATGAATCAAATGTTCAGAAAGATTTGGAAATTGATTTTAACCCTACTCACCAAGAAACGAGGTGGGTGGGCAGTTATAAAAGAGTAGGGACTGGATTTTACAGTGGGCGGGGAGGGACCCGTCCACTGGCTGAAAAGTCAGTGGCGATCCTGCTTCCGCCGGGCCTGGGGATCCTGAGCAGATTTTACTGACACTAGGCCCTTAATTGGTCTTAGGCAGGACTTCCACCTCATTGAGATGGTGGAAAGTTGTTAGGGAATCAGGAGGTGAGCCACTTGCCACAGAATTCCTAGCTTCTGAAACTGCTTTTGTAGTCACAGTATTTATGTGGCTGGCCCAATTGTGTTTCTGGTCAATGATGACCCCATAATGCTGATGGTGGGGATTCAATGGTGGTAATGCCATTGTATGTTGAGGAAGTGGTTTGATTCTCTTATAGACAGTCATGACCTGACACTTGTATAGCACACAAGCTACTTGCCACTTATCAGTCTAAACCTGAGTGTTGTCTGGAATTTGCTGCATGCTGGCCCGGATTGCTTCATTATTTGAGCAGTTGCGAAAGGAACAGAACAGTATGCAATCATCAGCAAACATCTCACACTTCTGACTTTATGATGGTTGGAATGTCATTGGAGAAGCAGTTGATGGTGGTTGGGCCTAGGAAACTGACCTGAGGAATTCCTGCACATGATGTCTTGGGCCTGAGATTATTGACCTGCAACAACCACAACCATCTTCCTTTGTGCTAGGTATGAGTCCAACCATTGGAGAGTTTCCCCACTGATTTCTATTGACTTCACTTTGACCAGGGCTCCTTGACCCCACAGTTGATCAAATGCTGCTTTGATGTCAAGGGCAGTAACTCCTATCCCAACTCTCCATGTTTGGACCAAGGCTGCAATGAGGAGACTGAAGGGGTGGTAACTGGCAAGATTGGAATTTTCCTACTTTTCGTGGAAAGGTCATATCTGGATAATTTTCCTCTTGGTCAGGTCGATGCCAGTGTTGTAGCTGTACTGGAACAGCTTGGCTAGAGTCATGGCTAGTTCTGTAGCCCAAGGCCTTTCTGTCAGCTGGGATGAATCGAATTGGCTTAAGGCCGGCATCTGTGATAGTGGGGACCTCAGGAGGAGGCTGAGATGGATCCTGGTGCTTTGCTCAACTTTGTAACATTTTTATTGCTGCCAAGTTTAGCAAAAGCAACTTTACAGGTAAAATTGGTCTTTCCCAGTATGGACTCACAGTGAAGTGTCAGTCCGTTTTACACTGTGCTTAATTTCTATTCGTGCTATTATATAGACCAATTTCATTTCCCACTACTTTAATAATTATAGTTGTCTTTTATCCATTCTTATGATCTGTTTATTTCAGCAAGCTATAGGAATAATATTACCCAAGCATGGGTCACTGCTTTCAGAAGAATTGTAAGAGGAGAAAATTGAGGGGAAAAAACCTGATTTGGTGCACATATCAAAATAGATGTGTCAGTAATAATTCCAAGACCAAAGATTGGGATGATCAACAGTAATTAAAATAAACCCATATCTAACTGCAGTTAATTGGCCTATAAATTCTGCTGCACAGTGCCCATGGTTTGGGCACTAGATGGCTTCTACGAGCGAGCAAATTTCTAGCCATAAGTGCACGGCTGGCAATATTGGATAAGGTGCAGCAACAGTGGGCGTTGGGACCATTTTAGTTATCGAATAATTTATTGTAATTTGGGTCTTGCACATCTTACAGGATCCATTTCTGATATCGAATGCCCCAGCACTTCACTCTGCACATACTGAGCTTGTACTGTTAACCAGTAGGAAGCACCCCACAGGTACCTGAATGTGGACGCAGGAGGAGCAGGAGTCCTCCTCTTGATCCCATATTCAATGAATTCTGGCTGCTTCCAGTGCCCCTCCCCTGCAGATTGTTAGCACTATCCCCCTTCCCTCACCATCATCCCATGCTAATTGCTGCTGCTATCCCCCTGCGCTACTGATTCCCCACAGCCACTAATTGCTCCCCCCACCCGAGACCCACAACCCCAACTACACTACCTCACAAGGTCTACGATCTCTCTCAAGGCACAATCTTCAGCTTATTGATGGATTTCCATGCATGTCAGACACTAAACTGACCAAAATGTTATTGCATGGTGTATTTTAAACAGAAGGATTTATCTTTACAAAATATTCACAACCATTATAGTCCTCGTTGTGCCTTGCACTTCAAATAATGTGGCAATAGTGCTTCATACATGACTGGTGATCTTTCGCAGATGGTAAAAAAGCATAAATCAGATAACACAGATTCTGTGATTTGTTCTTTCAAACTCATGAAAACAATTAAGACTCTAATGCTCTATTAACCATGTGATATATGAATTCTAACAAATTGAGTCTATGGGTAGGATTTCAATTCCAGGGTTGGGACCCTGACATGGCATTCATTTCCAGGTCCTGACCCCACACCACATTGTGATTTCAATTGAAATGGCACTTAATTGGCCTGAGTCGCGTTCACCGTCCAATTAGTGGCAGCCAGCATGGGACAAAGGGAGCAGTGGGCCCAATTTAAAGGGCAAGCAGCAGTCATTGCAGTGGTTTAAAAAAGAAATTCATTTCATGGGATGTGGGCATCGCTGGCAAGGCCAACGTTTGTTGCCCATCCCTAATTGCCCTTGAGAAGGTAGTGGTGAGTTGCCTTGTTGTATCGCTACAGTCCATCAGGTACGCCCACAGTGCTATTAGGGAGGGAGTTCCAGGATTTTGATCCAGCGACAGTGAAGGAACAATTATATATTTCCAAGTGAGGATGGTGTGTGGCTTGGAGGGGAACTTGAAGATGATCGTGTTCCCATGCATCTGCTGCCATTTGTCTCAAAAATAGAGGGAGAAGCTGAGCAGAGGGCAGTGGGTAGGGAGGGCCCCCGTATCAGGGCAGCCACCCTGTTTTTCTGATGACTCACTTGAGGTGCTGCTGGAGGGGTGACATCACAGAGGAAGATCCTATTCCCTGCCAGCGACAGAAGAAAGCCTGCAAGGCTGACCAAGAAGGCATGGCTTGAGGTGGCCAATGGCATTAGCATCAGAGGAGTGGTGAGGAGGAACTGGGTCCAGTGCCGGAAACGTTTCAATGACCTGCTTAGCTCTGGCAAGGTTATTCCAGCCTGGTTAGCAGTCACCAGAATGCAAAAGAGAGGGGCATCCTGAGGATGCTTGGAGTCCTCCTGACCATGGGAGAGATGTGTGTACAGCAGCATTGATGACAGCAGCATAGTTCATAAGCCTAGTGCTATTGGACAGTAGGCTACAGTGAAGACTGCAACATCCTATGCGAATGAAAAGCTGCAAGTGGTGAGGGAGAGAGGCATTGTCCTAACAGCATCTTTCTTCACCTTGCAGGCCAAGGGAGAACACCACCAGGGAGAGCGAGAGGTCATGCTTGGGGTGTCCCAGCTCACATCACTGAAACATTTGAGGAGCTGGATCTTGATCTGGCCAGTGTGGCAAGCCACAGGGACGTCGGAGACAGAGAAATGGGATTCAACATAGACAGGGTGAAAAGATCTTAACATCTCCAGGTTCAGGGGTTGCATGGCAATCCTCCCCATGCAATAAGCTGTCAATGCATAAGCTGTCATTATTTCAAGCAGCAGTAGCATCTGTTGATGGTGACGATTTCTCATGACCACGTTCTCATGTCTGCCACCGGGCCAGTTGCAGAGGGGGAGGAGTGGACACACAGCCAACATGTTCTCGAGGAGTCAGAGGCGTAAAAAACATTGGAGCTTGCACCAACACATCTTTCTTGCGCACCCTGCACTGGCGCAGCCACTCGCACCTCATCTCGGTGGATCCTCACGAGTTATTAGAGATGGTGGCATAGGGTAAAGTGCACATCACTTCAGAGCAGGAGGTGACGGGGGAGGTAGAGTTGGCTGTGGGCAGTACCCTCAGAGAATGGAGGACAGACACAGCCCTGTTCAGCAGGGTGGAGATGCAGAGCCTTGGAGTCACGAAACAGGTGGCTCTACCTGGAGAATCAGTGTGAGTTGTGTTCCTACATGTTGGAATTGCCTGAGGCACTGCAGAATCATGAGATAAGAATGGAGGAGTCCTTTCATCACATGTGCTCCACAATGTCTCAGTGCTTTGAGCACATGAGCTCCTCCATTGAGAAAGTGGTCAACCTCATGGAGAGCTTGTTTGTAGCATTGACCAGTCAGTGAAGCATGGACTGGATGCCAGCTGTGCCCCAGCTGGTGTTTCCCTCCAGTGATCAAGGGCGCATGAAAGGGCTGAGGTGGCAACAGTTGGTGTTGAGGGGACCGCCTCTCACAGGGATCATCATCATCCACCTCCATGGCCCCTCTAATGGAGGAAACACCTGTTGAGCCACAGAGGCTGCCCTTGCAGTGATGCCGCTGCAGCAACTTTGGAGGTGCCGCAGGTGACTGTTATGCGATAAAGCACTGGGCATGTTGTTACACTAAGGTAGACTTGTGTGTTTCTATTTCATCATGGTGAAAGGCAGGAGATGGAGAACATGGGTTAGCAAAGCAAAAGAGTGTGTTGGGGAAGAGTGTGTCAAGTGGAGACTCTGGAGCCTTGCAGTGTCTGTGCCATTGGAAGATTGCTGACTTTTGCTCTTAATGGATTCTTGCTGTCACTCAGATGAAGGAGCCTCTCCTCTCCAAATGTGCTGCAGACTGAATATCGCTCAGGTGAAGTGTGCCTGGATCAGAGTGGCCCTGGCGTCCCTTCCATCCTGATGACTGCTGCGCCTCCCTGAGCCTACCACAGCAACATCCCTGCAATGCATGGGAACTGTTCTCCAGTTCTCCTTCAGTCTCCTCCTTGTCCTTTTCTTCCTTCTCCGAGGAGCTGTGCTATTTCAGCACTTCTCCATCTTCAAGGTCTACACTTTTCTGGAGGAGCATGTTATGGAGAATGCAGCAGACTAAATGCGTGAAACTCTTGAGGGGGGGGTGGGTACTGGAGGGCGCCACTCGACTGGTCAAGGCCTCTTAACCTCATGTTCACGAGGCGGACAGCCTCCTCAGTGATGACCCTTGTGCTCAGGTGGCATGGGTTGTAGCGTCTCTTAGCCTCCGTGGCAGGGTTACGCACCAGTGGCATCTGCCATCTCTTCATGGGGTAAGCCTTATCCGCTAACAGCCATCCATGGATTTCCGATGTCTCCATGAAGACCTGTAGCATTTGCGATTGCTGGAGGATGAAGGCATCATGGCAACTTCCGGGATAGCGTACATACACCTGATAAAGTGCTTGCTGTGGTTGCAGACCTGCTGGACATTTAGGGAGTCGAATCCCTTCCTGTTGAGGAATCTCCCTGACTGGTGGTGCCTTCACAGCGACATGGGTGCAATTGAGGATCCCCTGTGCCTGAGGAAGTCCAGTGATGGAGGAAAGTCCCATTGTCTTTTGAGCTCGAGTGACACTATCCACCTCGAATTCAATGTAGTCCCCTGCCCTCTTGAACAGAGCATCCGTTATGTCTGAGATGCAATGATGTGCTGCCTGCAAGATGCCATCAATGTCTGCTGCTGCTCCTTGGAAGGAACCGGTGGCAAAAAAAAACGCAAGGCCACTGTGACTTTTACAGCCACAGGGAGGCCATGCAACAGTTCCTGTGAACCCTCGGACGACCCTCAACGAGAGCACATAGATCAGCAACCATCTACCTGGACAAGCGCAGCCTTCTGTGACGCTGGTGCTCTGAATGTCCATGTAGATTCTCTATTTAGTCGTAATGCTGAGGGTATCGCCTTCCTGCCCCTTGTTCCTCACCCCTGTAAGCCTGTTGCCCTAGGCTCTGCCTCAGCTCCTACAGATACTGCTCCTTATCACTAGTTGATTCTATCTCGGAGTAGCTTAATCCCATTTCCTATTATGTCCTTCTTTCTTTCCCTTGGAATATGCTGTCTTCCTGAACCCCCCCCTCTCATGAACCCGTGAGGCCTGTATGCAGAAGGACCGGTCCACACCCCAAAGCTGCCCCCGCAAAATGGCCTTGTCCAGAGTGAAGAGATATGACCAATAATTCTCCTGACCCTGTACAACTGGTTGCCTGTGAATAAAGGGCCTTCTCTGAGCCTTCCCTCATCAATGGTGACTCTTACTGATGTCCTGCCATTTTGACTTGCTCCCCACTGTGTCATCGCCTCTTCCTCCCTGTCGTGGTTGAAACCCTTTGTGGATCCTGTGCCTTATAAAGGAAGTTCTAAACTGGCCCTTAACAACCTGACAATTACATTAAGAGCCTTCACTAGCCATTTATCCATTTCGGGTGGGTTGCCTCTTCCAACTCTCCTTGGAGCATGTGTTTTCGCACCATGAAACCGGCATGCTGATCTGAGGGATGGGTTGAAGCGTCCACCCACTGTCGTTCCCACCCTCACATTTAAATAAAACTCCCAGCCATTAACTTCTTTGTATTTGGTGTTACTTAATTAGGTATGTAATGTAGATTTGCTCACCAACAAATTTGCAACAGCAGCTAAATAAAATATTACTTTAAATACAACTTTAAGCCATTTTTTTTCTGATTTACCTTTTCTTTCAAAAAAAATTAAGATTTCACAAGTACCTGCCAGCCTGAACAATTTTTGTGCACAGAACATCGGTGCATTGACCCAGCTTACATATGTGATGGTGATGAAGACTGCCTAGATGGATTGGATGAGCGGGGCTGTGGTAAGTGTAGAAAAAAGGTGATGGCCACAATCAGAGGCAGTTGATCTGAAATATTTTGAACAATAATACATAATGGTTCAGATTCCTAAACTCAAATTAATTTCATTACAGTGTATAACTGCACTTCCTATGAGTTTAAATGTGCACATGGAGGACAGTGCATCAGCAATTTCTACCACTGCGATGGCGTTTTTGATTGCAGTGATCAATCTGATGAGGCGGGATGCCGTATGTATACCGATTTAGAGCTGATTGAATGTTGATTCTCTATGTAACTGTATTCCTGTGATGCTGTGTTTTGCTATGAAAATAATATTGTTGGTGCTCCTGAAGTTTATGGAGCCAAAGGCCAGGAATAGCCCCCCCCCCCCCACCTCATTTACATTGCAATGCAGGGCCTGCATCAGTTACATGGACCAACTTATGATCAGTGCATGTCCAGTTTCTTTCTCCAACCTCTGAATTTGTTCAAATAACGAATATAGGGGCCAGTGTCAATAATTTGTTATCTTATGTTTTCATGGATTTTACCCTCAATATTTTATGAGGTTATGCATCACTTTAGGGACCTTGCCCAATAATAAGTAATTGGTTTGACAAGCATTAATTGGCACAAAGGATTGCTTTATATAACCTTGATAAAACTCTCATTGCAATGTTAGAAGCTTTTGTTTTCTTTTTGTAGCCACTCGACCACCAGGTATGTGCCACCAAAATGAATTCCAGTGTCAAGATGATGGTGCTTGTATACCATCAAATTGGGAATGCGATGGCCATGCAGACTGTATTGATGGATCAGATGAACATCTTAGCTGTTTGCCAAAGAACTGCTCTGCCAACTATTTCCGGTGTGATAATGGAAACTGTGTCTACAGAGGCTGGTTGTGTGATGGTGATAATGACTGTAGAGACATGAGTGATGAAAGAGACTGCCCGACACAGCCATTCCAATGCCCCAGTAACCAGTGGCAGTGCCCAGGTCTCAGCATCTGCCTGAATTTGGATAAGGTTTGTGACCGCACTGCAGACTGCCCAAATGGTGCAGATGAATCTCCACTCTGCAGTAAGTAAATCATTTAAAATATTTTCCATATTTCTTATAGTGAAATAAGGGTTCAGTTAAGTGTATATGTGGGATAAAAATAAAATGTCTGTAGTGAAGGATGAAAGAAAGGAGCAGATACCATGATCCTACAATTGATACCATCACTACTATACTGCAACAATTTGTATTATATAGAGCCTTAAGTATAGCAAACTGCCACAATGTGCTTCACAAATATTCAGGAAAAAAAGGCCGTTGAACCAAGGAAAGTGTAGTATTGGTGACCAAAAGCTTGATCAAAGAGGTGGGTTTTAAGGAGGGTCTTAAAGGAGAGGAGCATGTTGGAGAGTTTTCAGGAGGAAATTCCAGACCGGGGGCTTCGGACCACAAGCCACAGCTGCTGATGGTGGGGAGAAAGGGCTAGTCACAAACCCATAATTGGAGGAACAAGGAGTTTGGGGGCAGGGATGGGGTAGTGGTTGTTATAGGACTGGAGGAGGTTAGTGTTATGAAGTGGTAAGGCTTTGAGGGAATGTAAAAACAAGAGGATGACTTTTTCAAATTTGTTGCAGTGCAGGACTGCGAGTCAATGTGGTTCAGCCTTACTAGCTCTACATTAAAATAGTACATCCTGCAGATTGCATTTCATTCTCTGCAACACTGCCAATTTTATAACCTGGGTGGAAAAAATATTTAAACATGAGATCCTGGAATTACTCATGAAATTGATGTCAGCAAATATTTATTTTATGTATGATGCAAAGCAATCCTTAGTTCATTGTTCTGGAGAATGTGACATACTGAATCTCATACTGAGAGGCGCTGACTAAAAAATTCTGAAGATGTGTAGGTTTCTGAAGCAGATGTCTAGTTCTGGAGTAGGCAACCTACCCGTTTTATTGATCCCCACAGTTTGCTCTGTCAGCATTGCATTCAAGCTTATTGACCTTTGCTATAAAACTTGTATACATTCATAGTGAATGGCATTAGGAGGACTTATTTTTTAAAAAGCACCTGAACCTAGAATTTACTATTTTCAATATCAGCAGATAAGCACTTCATGTGTATGTATGTCATCCCCATTCCCTATTTTAAAGTTAGTGTTATAGAGTCATAGAAAGATACAGCACTGAAACAGGCCCTTTGGCCCACCGAGTCTGTGCCGACCATCAACCACCCATTTATACTAACCCTACATTAATCCAGTATTTCCTACCACATCCCTACCTTCCCTCAATTCTCCTACCACCTACTTACACTAGGGGCAATTTACAATGGCCAATTTACCTATCAACCTGCAAGTCTTTGGCTGTGGGAGGAAACCGGAGCACCTGGTGGAAGCCCATGCGGTCACAGGGAGAACTTGCAAACTCCGTACAGGCAGTACCCAGAACTGAACCCGGGTTGCTGGAGCTGTGAGGCTGCGGTGCTAACCACTGCGCCACTGTGCCGCCCCTTTAATTCCCTGTTCACCCTTTATTTGAATGGGGTCATCTGATGGCTCAGTGGATAAATGCATGATTTGGCATAGCTACGCAGATCAAAAATTCCAAATTTCAATCCAAATCTATACTGACAGCTAACACATCATGGAGGACACTATCATTTACTTCAAAATCTGGGCTACAAAGAAAAATTTCACCCCGTCTCTCCTGATTATCTTGCAACCTCCTCAGCAACACATGGATAACTTTTTAGTGCACTTTATTTTCACAATAGGGATACAGTCCAATTGATCTTTCCTAATTACTGAATTCTAAATTAAAATACTGACCACTTAGACACATATCGGGGGAGGCGGTGGTAATGTCACTAGACTAGTAACCCAGAGCCCCAAGCTAATGCTCTGCAGCCATGGGTTCGAATCCCACCATGGTAGATGGTGGAATTTGAACTCAATTAATAAATAATCGGGAATTAAAAGCTAGTCTAGTGGTGACTATGAAACCATTGTCGATTGTTGTAAAAACCCATCTGGTTCACTAATGTCCTTTAGGGAAAGGAAATCTGCCATCCTTACCTGGTCTGGCCTACATGTGACTCCAGACCCGCAGCCATGTGGTTGATTCTTAACTGCCTTCTGAACTGACCTAGCAAGCCACTCAGTTGTATCAAACCGCTACAAAGACTATGAAAAGGAATGAAACTGGATGGACCACCCGGCATCGACCTAGGCACCGGAAACGACAATGGCAAACCCAACCTTGTCGAACCTGCAAAGTCCTCCTTACTAACATCTGGGGGCTTGTGCCAAAATTGGGAGAGCTGTTCCACAGACTAGTCAAGCAACAGCCTGACATAGTCATACTCATGGATTAATACCTTACAAACAATGTCCCCGATACCGCCATCACCATCCCTAGGTATGTCCCGTCCCACCGGCAGGACAGACCCAGCAGAGGTGGGAGCTCAGTGGTATACAGTTGAGAGGGAGTTACCCTGGGAGACCTAAACATTGACTCTGGACCCCATGAAGTCTCATGGCATCAGGTCAAACATGGGCACAGAAACCTCCTGGTGATTACGACCTACCGCCCACCCATCCCGCCCCCTCGGCTGATGAATCAGTGCTTCTCCACGTTGAACACCAATTGGAAGAAGCACTGAGGGTAGCAAGGACACAAAATGTACTTTGGGTGGGGAACTTCAATGTCCATCACCAAGAGTGGTTCGGTAGCACCACTACCGACCGAGCTGGCGGAGTCCTAAAGGACATATCTGCTAGATTGGGTCTGCGACAGGTGGTGAGGGAACCAACAAGAGGGAAAAACATACTTGACCTTGTCCTTACCAATCTACCTGTCACAGCTGCATCTGTCCATAACAATATTGGTAGGAGTGACCACCACACAGTCCTTATGGAGATAAAGTCCCGTCTTCACATTGAGAGTACCCACCATTGAGTTGTGTGGCACTACTACCATGCTAAATGGGATAGATTTCAAACAGATCTAGCAACTCAAAACTGGGCATCCATAAGGTACTGTGGCCATCAGCAGCAGTAAAATTGTATTCAACCACAATCTGTAACCTCATGGCCCAGCATATCCCCCACTGTACCATTACCATTAAGCTGGGGGATCAACCCGGGTTCAATGAAGAGTGTAGGATGGCATGCCAGGAGCAGAACCAGGCATACCTCAAAATGAGCTGTCAGCTTGGTGAAGCTACAACACAGGACTACTTGCATGCCAAACAGCGGAAGCAGCATGCAATAGACAGGGCTAAGCGATCCCAAGAGCAACAGATCAGATCTAATCTCTGCAGTCCTGCCACATCCAGCCACGAATGGTGGTGGACAATTAAACAACTGACAGGAGGAGGAGGCTCCACAAATATCCCCATCCTCAACAATGGGAGAGTCCAGCACATCAGTGCAAAAGGCAAGGCTGAAGCATTTGGATCAATCTTCAGCCAGAAGTGCCGAATAAATGATTCACCTTGGCCTCCTCCTGAGGTCACCAGCATCACAGATGTCAGTCTTCAGCCAATCCGATTCACTCCACGTGATGTCAATAAACACCTGAAGGCACTGGATGCTGCAAAGGTTATGTGCCCTGACAACATTCCAGCAATAGTACTGAAAACATGTGCTCCCAAACTAGCTGTGTCCCTAGCCAAACTGTTCCAGTACAGCTACAACAATGGCACTAACCCAGCAATGTGGAAAATTGCACAGGTATGTCCTGTGCACAAAAAGCAGGACAAATCCAACCTGGTCAATTACCACCCGATCAGTCTGCCCCCGATCATTAGCAAAGTGATGGAAGGGGTTGTCGACATTGCTATCAAGTGGCACTTGCTCAGCAATAACCTGCTCACTGACACTCAGTGGGTTCCGCCAGGACCACTCAGCTCCTGAAATAAAAACAAGAAATGTTGGAAATACTCAGCAGGTCTGGCAGCATCTGTGGAGAGAGAAGCAGAGTTAATGTTTTCGGTCAGTTACCCTTCACGCTGCTCCTGACCTCACTACAGCCTTGGTCCAAACATAGACAAAAGGGCTGAACTCAAGAGGTGAGGTGAGAGTGACTGCCTTTGACATCAAAGCAGCATTTGACCGAGTATGGCATCAAGGAGCCCTATCAAAACTGGAGTCAATGGAAATCAGGGGGAAAACTCATTTGCTGGTTGGAGTCATACCTAGTACAAAGGAAGATGGCTGTGGTCTTTGGACGTCAATCATCTCAGTCCAAGGACATCACTGCAGGAGTTCCTCAGGGGAGTGTCCTAGGCCCAACAATCTTCAGCTGCTTCATCAATGACCTTCCCTCCATTATAAGGTCAGAAGTGGGGATGTTCGCTGATGATTGCACAATGTTCAGCACCATTCGCGACTCCTCAGATACTAAAGCAGCCCATGCCCATATGCAGTAAGACTTGGACAACATCCAGGCTTGGGCTGATAAGTGGCAGGTAACATTTGCGCCACACAAGTGTCAGGCAATGACCATCTCAAACAAGAGAGAATCTAACCATCTCCCCTTGATGGTCATGGCATTACCATCACTGAATCGCCCATTATCAACATCCTGGGGGTCACCATTGACCAGAAACTGAACTGGACCAGCCACATAAATACTGTGGCTACAAGACCAGGTTAGAAGCTGGGAATTCTGTAACGGGTAACTCACCTCCTGTCTCTCCAAAGCCTGTCCACCATCTACAAGGCACAAGTCAGGAGTGTGATGGAATACTCTCCACTTGCCTGGATGAGTGCAGCTCAAACAACACTCAAGAAGCTCAACACCATCCAGGACAAAGCAGCCCGCTTGATTGGCAACCCATCCACCACCTTTCAACATTCACACCCTTCACCACCGATGCACAGTGGCAGCAGTGTGTACCATATACAAGGCTCCTTCGACAGCACCTTCCAAACCCGCGACCTCTACCACCTAGAAGGACAAGGGCAGCAGATGCATGGGAACACCACCACCTGCAAGTTCCCCTCCAAGCCACATGCCATCCTGGCTTGAAACTATATCACCATTTCTTCCCTGCCACTGGATCAATATCCTGGAACTCCCTTCCTAACAGCACTATGGGTGTACCTATACCCCAAGGACTGCAGCAGTTCAAGAAGGCAGCTCTCCACCACCTTCCCAAGGGCAATTATGGATGGGCAATAAATGCTGGCCTAACCAGTGATGCACACAGCCCAAGAACGAATAAAAAAACATGCAGATTTGTTTTAATTGCTGCTTATGTAGAGCCCCCCTCACTTCAATTGACTTTGAGCTAATTTATATACTCCAGCTTTTATTGCTGCAATTAAAATAAGTTGTATAATTTAAGACTGATGCATTTTCAATTTTCTCTGTTTAAGTTGGCAACAGCAGTTCTTAATCATAGTAATCATAATTTTGGGTTCAATATTGCAAGTCATGATAATTTCTCAGTGTTGTACAGACAATTTGTAAAAATGAGTACTCTAGGAATAAATTAAATATTTACATTTTGTATTTTAAATTCTTAAATACAGATTAATTTGAAAATCAGTTGCTTACTTTGATTCTACTGACTTTGATTCTACTGACTTTGATTCTACTGCCTCAGTTGGCAGACATCGACATCTATGTAAATAATCATCAGCGACCAGTTATTCAAACATGCCCACTTTTCATACCTGCATATTATAGCTATAAATGTAATTAATCACTCTGAATTTTTGTATATTTACTGAATATTAACTGAAATTTCTGCAGTCACTGAGCTGTACTGTCTGGATACTTTTAGACCAAAACTACTGCTAAATACAGAAGATGCATACAGCCTATGCACAGATGATAGTTATTTAAATTTACTAGTTAACGGGCTATATTGTCTCATGAAATTTCAATCTATCGTTCTAGGAGTATCCAGTGTGACAGTCAACAATTGTCAAGAAAAATTATAACATTTATGCTGTATTAGATGCTCCTCTCCACAATACCTCTCCTCAAATTGGTTCTGTGGAGTTTAGATCCAGCAAGATATGTTTGGAAGTTGAACCTGTCCCTTTAATTAGGTAAAAAAAAAGAGCAATTAAATTTGAAAGTCTATTTGTTTTGCATGTAGGTCATGCTGAACATTTAATTGCAATAATATGTAGAAATGTGGAGATTTTTTTAAAATAACACTTTAAAAATATTTTCCTAAAATTATTTTTGCTTTTGTTTATGACAAAAATTAGATACAGAAAGCTGCAATGAAAATGATGCAGGTTGCACACATGGATGTATTCAGGGGCCCTTTGGTGCACAGTGCACTTGCCCAAGTGGCTATCAGCTTACAAATGATTCCAAGACCTGTGAAGATATTGATGAATGTAATCCACCAGGCATTTGTAGCCAGATATGTTACAATGAAAGAGGCTCTTTCAGGTGCTCCTGTGATGAAGGTTATACTTTAGAAATTGATGAGAGAACCTGCAAAGCTTCAGGTAAAGCTTGTTGTATTTTCCTGTGTTTGACTGAAATGCATTTTATCAGACCAAATGCAGTATTGTAACTGTCTGATGCAGTACTTAGTGTAACCTAAAGAACTGAATGGTGTTGCTGGAACTGAGTAATACAGCAGCAGCATCTGACATGTGGAAACTACTATATCTGTGGCACAGTGGGGCAGGATGTGGACATCGTATCTGTATAAATAAGGATGCTGTTTTTGCCCACAGAATGTAGATTGTTGACCATTATAACATGGCTATAGGCCATGAATACAAAGGTTCTGTGTTGGAATAGAGGACAGTCATTAAGCACATAATGATAGACAAGTACTTTAATGAACTTAAAATTCTTCTGGTTCAGAATGAACCTGTGCATTTCTACACAGTGGACATTATTGCTGAATTCCTGTGGTAATGCTTCTGCAATTTAATTAAGTTGTTAGAATGCAAGACTCTGCCCAGGATTAGTGCCCATTTGGCAGCCAAGCAGTATCTACTAATCTGTTAAGGAGTATATGCTTCTTTCCTACTTTTTATTGAGATTGCTACTGACCAGACAAAAAAAAAACTTCAGTAGGAACATAATATTGTTGAAAACTTTGCAATTTCCCTTTTCTGCATTATCTCTTTCTAGCCAGTCAATCCTTTAAGCTAAAGGAAGACAGGAATTCACAATCAATTTCATAACATTTATATTTGCTTTATTATTGCTCTCTAAACTCAAGCTGTTTAATTTTTTACTTTTCAATTTACTCCAGTAGTGGGAATAGCACCTTGTCCTATTCTGCTATGTGACCAGTCTTTCTCCCTGCTTGTATGCATCAGCATCTATAGTAGGAAGAAGTAAACTACCTAGGGAATGGAAGAATAAGCTCTTGATCTAGTTTCATCAATGTTGTAAACTGACTTACCAAGATTTTGGTGCAGAAATTCTGTGGGTGGAGCATTTTTGTGCCAGACCTCTACCATAGTTCATGGGGTAACGGAGAAGGCCTTTCATTTACTTGGCATTGGTGGACACCAGCCCCTCTTGGGGCTCATCTAGATACCGCATTATTTTGTCAAACTGGAATTGGTGGTGATGAGCTGGCAGGGGTTGTTATGGTGGGTATCTATCAGAACAGTTGCAGATTTTTAACCTCTTACTTTTTACTTCTTTTGATCGTGAGGTTTAGCCCATTCAAAGCATGAGTGCTGGTGTAAACCAGACCTGCCTTGGGTGAGTCTTGCTGGTACTGATGCAAACACATACTCAGTATGTCCACTTTAACTGGAGCAATGCCACTAATCCACTTTCAGCATTTACATGTGCTGAGCCTGGATTATAGCTGGGGGTTTTGTTATAATTGAGGTATTAAATTCTGACTGGATATTTTTGGATGGCTCAAATCTGACTCAGTTATGATGGGGGAGAGCCAGTTCAGATCAAACATTGTGTTGTAATGTGGGGATAGACAATTGGCATCTTGACAGCAAGATGCAGCTGTTCTATTGGTTGGGGATGGGGTTGTACATGCTAGAGATTCAGTCATGAACAATACGAGATGACATTGAAATCAACATAATTCCTTCCATTCTAGGTTCCTAAACAATGCATTTTTCCATTATAGTTAATACAACTAGTTAATTTTGGCCTGGATGTCAAGCAAGTGGTTTTTCTGCTTAAACTGTACTCCTAAGATGGATCAGCCAAGAGTCAGTATCATTAATGGCATGGGCAAAGGTCAGTGTCATGTTGTTGGGATTTGCAGCAAAGAAGAGGATGTTGTTGCCTGAGGTGGAATCCTCTTTCAGGGTTTGTAAAGCTGGGAATTGGAACCAATGGGTGTGTAGGAGAGGAAATGAGAGAGAGAAAAAGACTGAGGTGGGGAAGAGTACAGTTCAGATTTCATACAGGTGACTGACAAAGAAATATGCCAAGGATTACATTGATGAGTTTGGTTTCTTACATGGTATGATTGCGCTGGTTGTGGTTCCAGTGGAGTGTCAGTGGGTATACCAGTGTACTATGTTGTAAACTTGCTGTTTTTTGCTTGTATACAATTTCTTTTTAAGGCTTCTGAGCTTAAACAAGTGACAAAACCAATTTTAATATTTATGATGCAATGTATTTTAACATTGTTGTTTGCCATTTTATTTTCTTTCCCAAACCATAGTTTGGAGAATAGTCAGCACATTGGTTCTGTGAAATGAAACTGCTTGGTTAGCAGGCTGTAGTACAGTTCAGTTTGCTATTGCTAAAGCATTGATGTTAATGTAACTCCTAGTTTACAGTGAGCTCTTCATGCTTTGTGAAGCCAATAAAGTTGATATATTGATTTTCTATCTAGATTCAACCAATGTCCTATTAATGGTGGCAAGTCGAGGTCAGCTAGTTTCGAACAACATTAGTGCTCAGCCACATGTCATTCAGAGTGTGATCCGAGATGGGCGAAATATTGTTGCAATTGACTTTGATTCAACAACTGGTAGAATTTATTGGTCGGATGTTACGCAGGACAAAGTTTGGAGTGCTTTTCAAAATGGAACAGACCGAAAAATTGTACGTATATTTTTTTGTTTTCTAGTGGATAAAAGCAATTGCATGAAATATAGTTTACTGCTGTATATGGTACTGTAGTTCCTAACAAAAGGCATTGCCAAACAATGGATCTAAAGCTGGGAAGAAGATATATTCTGTATGAATTGTTTGCAAAGAATTGTCCAGATGATCAAATTAGAACATGCCATTTCATAAATATTTGTGGATATGTAATATTTCTTTTCTAGGTTTAGAATGTTAAAGCTTTTCTGGGAAGCATGTCTTCAGCATTAAAAAATCTACGCCAGAGATGACTTTTTTCTATAGGATATACTTTTCTGCGTTATCACTGATGCTTCAATCTCTGCCAACAGATATTTGATAGTGGAGTGACTGTCACAGAAAGCATAGCTGTGGACTGGGTAGGCCGCAATTTGTACTGGGCAGACTACATTCTTCAAACAATTGAGGTTTCAAAGCTGGATGGCAGCCACAGAACTGTGCTACTCAGTGATAATATAACGAATCCCAGAGGATTGGTGTTGGATCCCAGAAATGAGTAAGACAAAAAAGCAATGCATTTGTTTATGTGCACGTATATTAGGGAAGAATGGTTAGATGTGGAAAAGAGCTTTAGTATATACATAATATGAATATTTTTAATGAAAACTTTCAGTTAAGGAGAGACTTCAGGCACTATTACGTTCTACAATATTTAGTTAACAGGAAGACATGGATAAAGGAGTTATTTAGAGGTATTCTAATAAAGGATGTAGTTATCCTGCACCACTGGTTGGAGGTCAGTAGCTGCATATGAAGAGCAGCTAATAAAACCTGCAGTTATACTTTAGGTTGTGACTTGCACTTTACCCATCATTTCTTACGTGCATCTGCAGAGTTTCAGTCACCTGGCAGCTATTTTTTCAATTTAGTATACTGTATTTGCTGCTCACAATGTGGTGGTCTCTACATTGGGAAGACTAAATGCAGGCTGGGTGACCATTTTACAGAACACCTCCAATCAGTCCACAATTGCAAGCCCGAGCTTCCTATCACTTGTCATTTCAATTCTCTACCTTGCTCCCACTCTGACCTTTCTGTTCTTGGCCTGCTATAGTGTTCGAATGAAGCTCAACGCAAACTCAAGGAATGGCACTCATCCTTTGACTGGGCACTTTACAGCCTTCCAGACTCAACATTGAGTTCAATAATTTTAGATCATAACCTTTGCCCCCCATTTTTTTCTTTTTTCTTGTTTTATTGGCTGGCCCATTTTTTGTTTCCCCTATCCCTTGTTTCTTTCTTAATCCCTTTACCTAGTGTTCAGACAGCTGCTATCCTGTCATTTACACTTCATTCAGACAGATCTTTTGTTTCTTCCCTTGTCCCATTACTAACCGCTTTGGCTACTACCAAGAGACCTTTTGTCATTTACTCTCTCCTGCCCTCTACCCTATCACAGACCTTGGCCTGAATTTTAATTGCGCACTGCGCTCTGAACTCGGCAGGGTGCCCGCATTCAGCGGCCGCCGTCAAGCTCCCACGATATTACGTGTGGGGGTTCATTAGCATCATTGCAATGTGCCAACCCCCCCCCCCCCCCCCATATTATGTGGGGAGAGGCGGGATATCCGGTGCAGTGAAGAACCTTTTGACAGCTGTGCAGCAGGTGCTGGGACCCTATTTGAAGTGTCCCAGCACCTGCTTCCTGATAGCTGTCAAAGAAATACTTACCTCACTGTTGAAGAGTGGGGCTGCTGTCAATCTGGCAACAAAGCAGAAAGTGCTGCAGAAACTCAGCAGGTCAGGCAGCATCTTGTGGAGAGAGAAGCAGAGTTAACTTGATCAAGTTCACAGACCTGAAAGTTAACTCTGCTTCTCTCTCCACAGATGCTGCCTGACCTACTGAGTTTCCCCAGCTCTTTCTGCTTTGCTGCCACATACTTACCCTGCTGTGTCCCAGTGTCCTGTGAAGTTGTGATCCTCTTCTTCCACTCAAGTATAACATTCCTTCTTGTAGCTGTGCCACACCTGGGTGAATAATCTCAATTTTGTACATTCCAGAACGTGAGACTTAAATGTACCATAAAAGGCAAATACATAACAGAAATAAAACCATAACTGAAGAATATTTACATACTATGGGCTTCTAATCATTTATCTGTTAAAAGCTGCAGACTAATATGCATTTGGAATCTGTATTCATTTCTCTGCTAACTGTTACGTGAAAATACATGTAACTGCAATTATACGATCTTTGTTTAAAAAAACGGAAAATATGTTAATATACCAAAGTGATTCCTGACAATGCAGCCAGCCACTGACGTCATCAGGCTGTGCCAAGGTGCGCGCATGCGCAGACGGGCTCCTGCTCTCTGTGCGTGAGCTGCGTTCCGACTTGCCAGGACTGGTTAGCACATGCGCCGATGACGTCATCGCGTGACGTGTGCATCTTTGGGCAACGCGCCTGGTCAGCCTCTGCGCATGCACTTTATGCGTACAGCAATGCAACGCCAACGGAAATTCACGCATGTGTCAAGCTCCGCTCCTCCCCCTCCGCTCTTTCGGTCGCTCCGCTGCCCCCCTCGCTGCTCTCTCCGGCCGCTCTGCTGCCCCCCTCGCTGCTCTGTATGGCCGTTCAGCTATTTCGGCCGCTCCGCTCCCCCCCCCCCACCATCTCCGGCCCGTTCCGCTCCGCTCCCCCCCATTCCCGGCCCACTCGCTCGCTCTCTCCCTCCCGCCATTGTGTGCTGCCATGTGTTTAGGTTAGATTGCCTTCGTGTGATTATTTGAGCAGCGCCATCTGGGAACTGCCTGAAGTCGCAGACTGATGGTTTAGTGGCATATGCTGCATTTGCGCATGTGCCACTGCAGCGCCACCTAGTGGTAGCGTTGTCAGCAAACACAGCCGGACGCAAAGACGTTGCAGGTCAACAAGGTGGCATGCAGAGCTCACGGTGGTTCCTATGGCGTGGAAAACTTTTGATCAATGAGACACTGCTGTGCATCCCTAGATGATTGCTCACCCTGCATGCGGTGCCTGGATGCTCTGTCCTACCATGTGCCTTTCCTGCTGTAAATCCTCATCATCCAAGGGTGAGTCCTGCTCATGTCTCCTTATCTTGCAAGGCCTCCCCCCGATTGAGTGTGTAGTTGTGCAGAGCACAGCAGACGGCAACGATGTGAGCTACCCATTCCAGCTCGTACTGCAGGACACCACCTGATCTATCCAGGCAGCGGAATTGCATTTTCAGCATGCCGATCGCCTGCTCAATGGTGGCTCTTGTAGCCCCAGGGCTGGCGTTGTATCTCTCCTCTGCAGCAGTGGTGCGGTGTCTCACTGGTGTCAGGAGCCATGTCTGCAAGGGGTAGCCCTTGTCTGCAAGAAGCCACTCCTCCATCTGAGCCATTTCAGTGAACAGCAATGGCAGCTGGGACTGGCACAGAATGAAGGCATCATGGCAGCTGCCCGGAAAGTGAGCACAGAATTGCATGAATCGTTTCCGGTGATCGCATACGAGCTGCACATTGATTGAGTGGAAGCCCTTACGGTTTATGTATTCAGCTGGTCGCCCGGCGGGAGCCTTGATGGCCACATGGGTGCAGATTATGCCCCTTGCACCTGTGGGAATCCCGTGATGGAGCCGAAACCGGTGGTCCTCTGGGCCTGGCTTTCAGGGTCTGTCGTGAAGCGGATATAGTCACCAGTCCTCTGGAACAGGGCATTGGTGACCTCCCTGATGCAGCAGTGCACTATTGACTGTGTGACCTCACAAAAGTTTCTGGTGGGCCCTTGAAAAGATGCAGAGGCATAAAAATTGAGAGCCACTGTCACTTTGAGGGCCACAGGCATAGGATGTCCCTGGAAGCTCCTGGGCAGCAGGGCGCAGAGATGTGTCACTGCCTCTTTCGACATCCGCAGTCGCCTCTGACACTGGCGCTCTGACATCTGCAGGTATGTTATGCGGGACCTGTAGATGCACGGCGATCTGTATTGGCGAGCTCTCCTTGAGTGCTGTTGCTCACGACCGGGGGCCTCTGTGTGTGCTGCATCTGCCTCTTGGTTTTGCCTGCGGTGCATATGGATCCTCTCAAGAAGAGCATCATATTCACATATTGTATCTCTTGTTTAGAATTGTTCAAATGGAAAGCTCCTGCAATTGCTGTAACCAATAGAAGAACACTATAAGGCACCAATGTACATTCAGATGGAGAGGTTATTTTATATCTATTGTACATTGTATTGTATTATGAATGATAAGATGTTATTAAAAAACCTTAGCAGAGAAAAATCATTCAATATTAATGAAGCTGGCTGACTGTTTCATTTAAAAACTGAAAAAACTTGTGAGGCTGCGGTGCTAACCACTGCGCCACTGTGCCGCCCCAAATTTCATTGGGAAGGAAAATTGGGCGGTTTCCCTTGTGGGTGCCTGACCTGCACTGACATTTTTACTCTCCAGCAGCAAGTTGAAAATGACCCCCAATGTATTAAAACTATAATTGTTGGTTTCAGAAATATTTAGCTGGCCTTTATGCAGCATTTCATGCACCTAGGCACTTTTTCAGTTAGCTTATAATTGAAATATTTAATTATACTCGAATACAAATTAATCCAGAAATAAACCAGAAAATAATATTCCTCAATCATCATTATTTTTAAACACTTACCATACTATGACAAGTCTGAATTTTCCTGGAGAAGGCAACATATTTTAAAAATCTACTTATTTTTAAGATGAAGATTTAAGTACTTCCAGTATCTGTTATGATCCAATTGCTGACAAATTAATTAAGTAGGTTCTGATAAAATGTCCCAAAAAATTATGATTTTTTAAAATCTGGACATTATAGAAACATTGGCTGGAATTTTACCCCAGTGAGCAGGATGGCCTCGGGAGGCATTCCCGACCCGCTCCCGCCTCCACCCCACTTTACGTGGGCTGGGGGGGCGGTTGTCGGGGGGTGCAAGAAATGGGCCGCCTGCCCCAGGCCAATGGGGATTTTACCCGTGGCAAGCGGGCGTCCGGGAGACGTGAAAGGCCGCCCAGTGAAAGCTGGTGATCTCTCAGCGCCCCGGGGAAGGCCCTGACAAACAGGCACAGGGTGCCCGATTGAAGGCCACCCCCACTTCCCCAACCACCCTGGGACCCAAAACGCCCCCCCTTTCCCCCACGTGACCACCCTTGCCTCTCCGGGGCATGACCGATCACCATGGCGAGGCAACCCTAACATACCTGTAATCCTGGCTTCATGTCCTCGGCCGGGCTGTAGTCCCAGCATTGGCCACCGCTCCGGGTGACGCTGCTGGGACTAAGAGCTGCCTGCCCGATGATTGGCCGGCAGCTCAATGAGGCGGGACTTCCTCCCTCAAGTGGGTGGAAGTCCCGCCTCGGAACAATTAAAGCCCCGGGGCCCGTAAAATGCGGAACGGATCCTCGGGCCGGGCGGAAGCGGGTGCACCACCAACTTTTACGTCGGCCAGCTTCTGTCCGCCTGACGTAAAATCCAGCCCATTGATTAGTTTATTTTTTTTTTACAGGAAGTTACAGTTCAGTACATAGTTATTGTTTTCAACTATCAATAACACAATAATATAAATCAGCAGGTGCTTATTTTAAAATCTCAGCGAATGTGAATTATTCATTACTAATAAGCATCAGATAGTACCATTTAAAGGCTACAAATAATCTTTATTTCACATACAGAACTGTATTTCACTCACTACCATCAAGCAGTCTGAAACTTTGGTCCATTAACAGTTTCTGTGGAATTCGGTGTCCTTAGAAAGTGGAAAGCATCTACTTTCAAACCATTTTAGTGTTTAGAAGATCTGCACTAGGAATTTCCTTCGGGCTTCTCTTCTCTGTCACTGTAAGTTTGGTTAAAAAAAACCATTTCTGCCCGTGAGCAGGATTTCCCCTGACCTTCCGTCAAAGTTATGACAGCGGAGTGAGAGAAGCCACAAGGAACTTTCTGACACTGAAGGAATTTGTGCTACATAGGCAGTAGGTATTGGAGAAGTGTTTTTTATTCGTTCATGGGATGTGGACATCACTGGCAAGACCAGCATTTATTGCCCATCCCTAATTGCCCTTGAGAAGGAGCCTAGGTGAGTTGCTGCAGTGCATCTTGTAACACCTGTTAATGGACCTGTACTAGCATTGCATACATTTCCAAGACTTTATGGAAGCTCAGATGTTATGAATGTGTTATTCCTGATCAAACCTTTTGTTTTGAGTGCTAGGGATGCCTTTATTTTAACTTTGAGTTCACTCAGCTGAGACATAAGTCAGTTCTCAGCTAGATAATGAACAGGAATGATGTGGAGAGGTAAGCCATCCTATATGATAGGAAGGGAAAGCAGATGCAAGCCCACTTGTCTTCATTTGAATTGTATTTATTACAACATAGTCACAAAAGCCTTAATAATGGGTGTTTAAACTCTATGATCCAGATTGTCAAGAAGAGGGTGTGTGACCAGAAGCCATCAAGATAACAATCAGGTTTAATAATTGCTGATGGTCCTGGGGAAGGGTCAGGGGGAAAATAAATCCCTCTTTGACTTTAAACTGATTCTGTCAATTTGATTTTACTTTGTAGTACTCATCTAATGTTCTGGACAGACTGGGGAAGGAACCCACGAATTGAAAAGGCCAGTATGGATGGCACGTTGCGAACTGTCCTAATAAGTAACAAAATCTTCTGGCCCAATGGTTTAAGTATTGATTATCCAACTAAACTACTTTATTTTGCTGATGCATATTTGGATTATATTGAATATTGTGATTACAATGGAAACAACAGGAGACAGGTTTTGGCAAGTGACTTGGTAAGTAAATCAAGTACTATTTGCCTGTTGCTTAAAAATAGCCATTCTTCTATCGAATGTAAATATTTAACATAAAACACTCGGTAATTACACCTTGTGTTGTAGGTCCTGCAGCATCCACATGCCATAACCATTTTTGAGGATTTTGTGTATTGGACTGATCGGCAATCTAATCGTGTTATTAGAGTAAATAAATGGCATGGAAAGAATCAGACTGTGATGATCAGTTATATATTTCAGCCACTAGGAATAGCTGCTGTTCATTCTGTAAGGCAACCGCCTGGTAGGTCAAAAATCTTATTAATACTTCTCAAATAAAGGACCTATGAAATTGTGAATCAAGTTACTAGCATTTTAGGACCATGCAGATTGTGTTTTACCCTTGGCATATAGCTGTCCAGATAAATGGACTCTGAAATTAAAGCAACCCATTATAAGTCAAATCTGAATACAATTTCTACAAATGGAAAATAACATGTAAATACCTTCTCTCTGGCAACTCCCAACTCCACTGTAACCTGTTGTAGGTGATTCCCAAGGCGAGTCAAATAGAGATGGTTTAATAGAGTTAAAAGTTGAAGTTGCAAAAATTAAAGGTAATTCAAGATCACCACCCATCATACAATGATGCTAATATCCTCCCCATTTTTGCCTTCTGTACCAGATTACAGTCACAAAATGCATATAATTTTCCCAACACTACTTTTGCCCTAATCTTAAATTAATGCAGTAAGTAGGTATATTTAAAAGAGAGTTAAATTCCAGTTGTAAATTTTACTAACACCAGTGATATCTACTGTAAGATTATGGATATTTTTATGTTTTGTCTTTCAGCTTGGAATCCATGTTTGTCCAATCCCTGCAGCCACTTGTGTCTGCTTTCTGCATCAGCTCCTAGTTTCTATTCATGTGTCTGCCCCTCAGGCTGGAGCCTGATGGCGGATTTGAAGCACTGTGCAAAAGGTAGGACACCATTACTATTTACCTCTTACCAAAACATACAATAATACACTAATGACTATCATATCTAAATTATGTGATTATAGAGGCAACAGCAAAGACCTCTGAATCATATAAAGTAACAGAATAATTCCAAGGCATGTATGGTCAGGAAGGAAAGTGCGATGACTTTTACATGGAGAGAGTTTTTTATCTGAAGTTATCAAAGAATGGGAAAGACCATGGTAGATAGTCCAACAGCTTTCCCATTCATTGAATCTCCACATACAAATGAACACAGCAGGTAGTATAAAAATTAGTGTTCGGTTTCTATTTTGGGAGGCACAGCAGATTTGTTCCATCTATTTCTTGTGGTACAGCTTCAGGTTTCTTTAAGCCTGAATTAACCCTGGCAGGGAATATTGTTCTGTACCTTATAAATTCAATAAATTAGATGGGTCTAAATAGTTTGTTCTGATAAAATTGGATATTGAAATAGCTTCAGTGATCATCTTTTGCAAAAAGACTAACATTTTTTAATTCAATTCATTTTTTAGTTCAATTGCTTGTTGGACTTAATGGTTCCTGTGTAAAGTTGTGTTCTCTCAGATCATGTCTGCTCTGCTAATGTTTATTGAAGGTTCAAATTACACTTTGGCTTGCACTGTTATGCTCCGACTATATAGATGCTCAGCTAGAATGCAAGAGATCATACAGAAAATTGAAATAATTCTAATTTCTAAGTCTGTTCACCTTTACAATTGTATTATGCAGTATTTTTTCTTCTGGGAATTATTTTCAACTCCTTATGACCCATTCATTATGCAAAGGGATGATAAAAGGCCTTTTTATTCCTTTAATTACCTGCAGTTTCACTGCTGTTCCAATTATATCCTGGGAAGTATTGCACAAAACAGCAAATATTAAAAATTTATTTGCTGCTGAAAGTTTGGAAGGATTGCTTAATGGATATGTTTGCTCCTCAGTAGTAGTTTAGTGATAACTTAATCCCTGTTGAAAATGCAAACTACTTGCTGCCAGCAATGGTTTTCAGCAGGAAGTTTTTTCTTGGCTTACCCAAAGTTTTAATACAGCTTTAATACAGTAGATACAAATGCACAAGAACACATAAAAGCATAAGTACTCTTTCGGATCCGTTTCACATACTGGGCTGAATTTTATTCTCCTGCTGCCGGGAGCAGCGGCGGGCGAAAAAAATGGCGGCCAGCATGTGCGTGCCATGTGCGGCTGTGCCGTCGTGATGTAGCATGCGGCAGCTCATCTGCATATGCTGGGCAGTCCATCCCCCCCCCCCACAATCACATGGTGGGGGTGGGCTCTGCGATGTCGGCAACGGAGTCAGCTGCCTCTGCGCAGGCCCTGGTGCCATTTTTAAAGGGCTGCCAGACCTGCACATTTGAAACCTGTACCCACCCCACCCCCCCACCCCCCGCACCAAAAGAAAACACTGTGAATTGATTTTTGGCCCATACCTCACCCCCCTCTCGGAATACAAAGACAATAAAAATGGCCGCCCCATTCCACCCCACCCCCCCAAAAAAACACTTGTATTTATTATGTGACCTTCCCCCCTCCCCAATAACTGCACAAAGTGCAAAGGTCAGCCCTCTCCCCACCCCCCTCCCCACATCCCCTACACTACACATGCAGATTTGAACTCGTCCCCCACCCCACTGCACTAAAAATCCTAAGTTCCTCCCTTCCCCATCTCAGTAGTGCCAGCTGTCCCTGGACGGGAAAGTGAAGGCGTGTGAATGCTGGCCGCCACACGCAAGATCGCAGACAGCTGGCAAGATCGCAGTGAAAGGTCTGTTAATATGTTCATGTTGTTTATTTAAATATTTAAAGTTGGGTCCTGTCACCGAGCGGCAGGGAGGCCACCATGGAGCCTCACTGCCGCCAGGAGGATCGGGCCTGGCAGTTCCTGCTTTGGGCTCTGTGGCGAGCCACTGCCTTAGCGATCTACTAGCTCCGCCCGCCATGGAGCCCAATCTCGGGAGCTGAAAAAATTTCAGCCCACTGAGTCTGCTATCTGACATCTGGTTTAAACTCAGGTTGGTAAACTTTTCTTAAAGGCCGAAGTATCATGTAGTATGAGAGGCACTATACAATGATTGGGTACTTTATGATTGAAAGTTTCATTCTCATTAGGTTGCCACCTGCCTGGTTGCGGACCAGAAAGACCAGTTTTTGAGTGAACTGTCCAGAAATTTCTAAAATTTCATGATCACATTTGCTGTGATGTCCCTATAGTGCTGCATGGAAAAGATGATAATTGCACTATTCAAGATTCATGAAACTCAATATTTAGAAATATTTGACATTACAAGATAATGCACAGCCAGGTGGAGTTAGGTGCTTTGTCTTGATTTAATGGTGGTAGATGGAAATGTTTTGGAGTTGTGTAGAACAGGCAGGGAAATGAAGAATGATATTTTTAAAGAAGCCAGTTCAGAATAGATTTGTGTGTGTGCAATCAAAAATGCTAGAACCAATCCTCGAATATTATCTTCCTCTCTCTCCTTTCCCTGTCCTCCCCATGGACAATTTCATGTTTTTATCCAAAATGCATTTTTTTTTACCTGATTAATAGTTATAGACCTATGATTTTAGCCAGTTGTGGATTTCATTGAAGTTAACTTTTGTCCAATTGTGAGCAAGTCTTTGTTTTTCTAACACTGCATTATTCCCAATAAACAATGTAGGACTGTAAAACACCATTGCATCCACCTGTCTGATCCCAGTTTGTTTTAGCACAGATGGATTACATCAGGAGAGGCCTCTGTTTGAGCATCTCTCTTTTGGTAGAAATTTAGTTTTGTATAAGATTTTGAAAGTTACTCAAGAATTTAAAACTATCTTCTTTCATCATTCCTAGTTGAACAGCCTTTCCTAATTGTAGTGAGAAACAGCATCATCTTTGGCATTTCGCTAGACCCTGATGATAAAACTAGTGATGCCATGGTTCCTGTAGCTGGAGTCCAGAATGGCTATGATGTTGACTTTGATGAAGAAGAGGTGATATATTGGGTAGAACATCCAGTAAGTACAAATAGTTCCCTTGAGATTGACTGAGGTAGAAGTAAACTTACAATTGGAAAGTGATGACAAATGAGTGCTCTTTAACATGCTGCTTGCACTACTGGTCTGAATTTCTTTCATATCTGCAATGCACTTTATGCTCCTGTTTGAGCTGAGACTAAATCGACAACCATTAACCTAGGATGCTTCAATAAAAGTGGCGTGTGTTAATTTACCTCCAGAAACAGTAACTCATCAAAACTGGTTCTCCCAATGAACTTATCACTCACTTTTAAATTATATACACATAAAAATATGAATTGTCAAGGAAAATTCCAAGGTAAGAACAATGTTTTTTTTAAAACTCAAGTTTGAACAGATTTAAAACTTGCACAAACAATTGTGTGAATCCACAACGTAAAATGTGTCCAGCAGGCTCCATGAAGCAATTTGACTGCCCCCTACTTTTTTTCAATTGTTTCTTTTTCAAGGCAGTGTTTAGTGCAGCATAAAAGTAAAAATGTGTAACAAACAATGCACTCTCATAGAGTCATAGAAGAGATACAGCACTGAAACAGGCCCTTCTGCCCACCAAGTCTGTGCTGACCAACAACCACCCATTTATACTAATCCTACATTAATCCCATATTCCCTACCACCTCCCACCTTTCCTTAAATCTCCTACCACAAACCCACGAGGTCACAGGGAGAACTTGCAAACTCCGCACAGGCAGTACCCAGAACCGAATCTGGGTCGCTGGAGCTGTGAGGCTGCGGTGCGAACCACTGCGCCCGCCCCATGGATGCTCTCATCTGCTGTTTAAATAATTAACAGAATACTGTGTTGATAATACTTGCTTTTTTATAGCTTATCTTATTATAACTGTATTTTACAGTGGCATAGGGAATTAATTTGCACTTTTTTGTATTTCACTGTGCTTTAACTATGGTCAAGCAGGGCTATTATTCTTGTGCTGTTTTCTTGGCCTCATGCTCTTATATCAGTTGTGAATTTATTCTGACTCAGATATATGTTTTCATTTGAGGCTGTGGTTTTGGACAACTATCCTACTGCTTACTTGTAGGATTAGTTATCAATATGTCTTGCCATTGCCTGTTTATATTTTTGTTCTTTTCTGCTGGTCCTGTGTTTTTTCTGTTTGGTTAATCCCCTTTGTTTTGCTTTTTGTCTCAGATTACTGTGGTGATGATTATTGTTTTCTGTAGTCAATGCTGATCTTTTTATCTCCTCATCTCTGCCATAATGTGAGGAGAACCGTTTTGATAATAACTGAGTAGGATTCAGGTAATGGGAATAAGTTACTCTGCATTAGTTGATTTTTTTTTTCCTGATGCTCTACTTTGATTTGGAGGTATCATGCCCTGTTTTTGAGTGGTGGTACATACTGCTCAGTAATAGTACTTACAGTTGGGTAATAGTAGGCCTTCTTCTCCCTCAGTTCTGATGTGGAAGTTGTAATTTTCCAGTTAGACATTTTCTTTTTTTGTATCACTCCAAAGAAATCTGATTATCCTAATGTCAGCTTCTTGGAGTGTGGGTTGTGGAATGATTACTAAAGGAAGCTGGTAGATGTATAGCAAATCTGAACATGTATTGTTTGGAGGATGTTGACAGTGTCTAGCAATCCTGTTTAAAAATCCTTCTCTATGATGTGAGAATCAGTTTCAACAAAGGTTAACCTTGATGTAACGATTCTGTAATCCAAAAGAGTGAGGACTGGCATAGCCTGAAGGACTGATAAACCTATGGAAGACAGATTTTCTAACTTTGCACAATGTTTAATTTATATTGGTGTTTCTATTAGTGAAAAGCACTGCATGTGGAATGGAAATAGGAGGCCTCGTCTTCTTCCTGTAATATTTGGGATTAGAATAATCACCTCCTGCCAACAACCAATAATACAGGTGGAGGAAAATGATCTACCTGAAAACAGTCCCGAACTATTGCCAGGCAGATGGGTTGAGTTCTTGAAGAACCAGACACACCAGCTGTTAAGCACAGGAAGGAAGCAGTTTGCTAAATCTGGCTTATGTGTTGGACCTAGTGAACTGTTTCTAAGTACTTAGGAGGATTTAAGGATTTCCTTCTGTGCGAGTGTGGCTAGTATCACACAAGTAAGTAGAGGATTTGTAAGTGTGAAAGAGACATTAATTATTTCCCCCCTGCTTCTGAGACTGCAAGGATTTTCCTTACTGCGATTTATGTGCTTTTAGGGGGAAATTCACAGTGTGCGGTCAGATGGAACCAATAGAACCATGTTTGCTCCAGCTTCCACCATTGGCTCCCCAATGGGCTTGGCTTTTGATTGGATCTCTATGAACCTTTACTATACCAACTTTGACCAACAATCTATTGAGGTCAGTATACTTAGGGAATTTTAATTCAATCAGTTCCCAAATAGAAAGAAAAGGTTAACATTTGGCATAGTGAAGCAGTAAAGTATGATGCATTTACGAAAACAGATAACTGTGTTTCTACCAAATTACATTATAAATAATAGTTTATTTATTAGAAAAAGTATAAAAGTAATTTTTTGTTCATTTAATATAATGTTGTTCTGACCTGTATTTTATGATTCAAGTTCCTTAATGTAAATAAAATTTTATACCAATGAGTAGGCCCTAATGCATTTATTGGATTCCTGCCGGAATTACAGCTTACTCTTCTCTTTGTGACATTTGTAATCGTTTGTTTAGAAATTAGTGTCAGCTGTGGCTCACTTTCACCTCTAAGTTACAAGGTTCTGAGTTCAAGTCCCACTCCAGGGCTTGAGCACAAACTTAAGGCCGATACTCCAGTACAGTATTGAGGGAGTGCTGCACTGTTGGAGGTGCTGTCTTTTGGATCAGAACTTTAAACTGAGGCCCCATCTGCTGGCTCAGGTGGATGTAAAAGATCCCATTGCACTATTTCGAAGAAGAGCAGGAGAGTTATGTCCAGTGTCCAGATCACTCGATCAACATCACAAAACAGATTATCTGGTCATTATCACATTGCTGTTTGTGGGAGTTTGCTATGCACATACTGGCTGCTGTGTTTCCTGCATGACAACAGTGACTACATTTCAAAAAAAAGTATTTCATTGGCTGTAAAGTACTTTGAGATGTCTGGTGGTCATGAGAGGCACTATATAAATGCAAGCTAAGTCTTTAAAATTGACTTTCTTCAACTGTGACACTGGGAGATTTAATACTTCAATTCAGTATTTTAAAGTTATTGCCCTAATTTTGTGCTCTCAACAACATCTGTGATGTTGGCTGGCTGCCAGGACAAATCTAGCCCACAGCATACTAAGCTGACTGCAAACAATTTTGCAAAGTAGTGTAATATGAGTAATTAGCAGAAGAACTCATCTCATCTTAGTTCTTATGCCAATAGCTAGTCTAATGGGGGGAAGTGGAAGGTGTGGCTAGCCGGTCAAACCTAAAGGCATTTGTTCACTTTAAAGTAAGTGGCTGCATAAAGCGACAAATATTGTAAAGGATCCAAATAGATTTTAAGTTTTTGTCAGTCTTTCCGTGGTTGCGGGGGGTGGGGGGTGAAGGGATGGAACAGAAAGATGTACCAGGCAAAAATGAAATGAATATGGGGGGGCAGGGAAGTGGGGGGGGGGGGGGTGGGTTATGTAGGCGACGGGGGCTTTGGCCACTGGCTGAAGAGGCAGCGAGAGCCCCGCGTTACCTCCTCTGGGGAAGGCTCGCTGCATTATGTGTAAATTAGGCACTTAAGTGTACAGCGGAGGACTTTCCCAGGATTATGGACCCCGACAACGGAAATCCTGCCTGCTGAGAGCTGCTGGCCAATCGGAGGTCGGCAGCTATTTTACTGAGCAGTGCCACCCTAGAGGAGGTGGCTGATGATGGTAATGCACCCACTGGAGGCCTAGGATCATTGAGGGCCAGGTGAGTTATGCTAGGAAGGTTTTTTTGGGGTGGGGCTTGCGGGGAGGGGATTGTAGGGGGTCAGCAGCAAGGGCAGGGATGTGGCTCTCGGCGGGTCCCTCGATCAGGAACAAAGAGCCTTTTAACGAGGGGCACCCACCCTGCCCTTCCCCACCCACCCCGAGTCAGCAAGCAACCCGCACAAGTTTGCTTGCCGTACTCCCTGCCTGGCGACAGGACTGCCCGCTGGACTAATACTGGTGGTGACATGATGAGGCCCTTAATTGGGCCTTAATTGCCCACTTAAGGACCTCAATTGGTGGTGGGGCAGGAAGGCCGATTGTTTGCTGTCAGCTTAGTATGCTGCTAGATTTGTCCTGGCAGCTAGCCATCTTTCACATGTTGAGAACACAAAATTAGGACAGTAATTTTAAGATACTAAATTGAAGTATTGAATCTCCCACCATCCTGCCTGATTCAATGCTCTCCTTGACTCCAAACTCGCTGTGGGGGAGAGCATAAAATCCCCCCCATGGAGTCAAGAAGCTGAGTCTTCAAGCAAGTGATCAAGTAGCATAACAGTTAATCCCCAGTTTGAAGGCTGACAAGGTAAAGACACTGCTGCATGTGATGGAAGTGAAGAGAGTTGCCCTGTTTGGCATTCCAAGGTACCTTCCTGTAGGAGAACAGTGAAGAGGTGGCGTCAAGCTGTACACTCTACTGTGCCATAGTATTACTCCATCCTGAAAGTTCTGCACTGTTCATAACCCTGCCACCTTGGGAAAGGTTCTGGGCCCTATTAATCTTTCTTGCCACAGGGAAAGGGAGGAATATATTGCCTGTGACAAACAATCTAGGAACCCCATTTGAAACATCAAATGAATTCTCATCTTGTTCACTTTGGTAGCTGGAAGGGAAATAGCGGCTGGTTATAAGAAGCATAAGTTAAACTAGGTGTCTCATAATATGGTATGGTAGCGTAGTGGTTATGTTACTGGATTAGTAATCCAGAGGTCTAGACCAATGACCTGGAGACATGAGTTTAAATCCTACCAGCTGGGGAATTTAAATTCAATTAATTAAATGAAACTGGAATAAAAAGCCAGTATTAGTATTGATACCATGAAACTATCAGTTGTTACAAAAATGCATCTAGTTCACTATTATCCTTTAGTGAATGAAATCTGCTATCCTTATCTTGTCTGGTCTGGCCTATATGTGACTCCAGACTCATAGCAATGTGCTTGACTCTCTGAAATGACTTAACAAGCCACTTAGTTTTAAGCAAGAAGGTGGCTCACTGCCACTCAAGGGCATTTTGGGATGGGCAGTAAATGTTAGCCTTGCCAGTGACTCTCACATCCAATTAATGAATTAAAAATTGCAAAAGATTCAGTCCTGAACATCAACAAAAATGTAGGCACATCAAATATTACAGATGAAACAAGAAAATATCTTTTAAATAAACTAATATTTTCATCAACCATTTAAAAATGATACTTTGAAGAAGCCAACTCTTACAGACTAGGCAATCCACACACTGTTGTGTGTATTTCACATGTGCAAAGCTGAAAGATCAAGACCATCTATTTAAATAACTTTTGAATATTTGATGCAACTTGCACTGGCTGCTTTTTTTGCTGCAAAAGCAGATCCTTCCAAACCATCAACTTGCAAATTCAGTCAGTTGGCTGTCTACAGGTGTATTATCAAATATTATATAGAATGTACAGAACAAACAGGCCATTGGGGCCATGAGATTCACGTTGATGTTTATGCTCCACATGAGCTGTCTCCCAAACATTTTCATCTAACCCCATGAACATTACCTTCTTTTCCTTTCTCCCACATGCATTTATCCAGCTTCCCCTTAGATGCATCTATACTTTACTTCTCAAATACTTCTCGTGGTAGTGAGTTTCACATTCTAACCACATTTTGGATAAAGAGGTTTCTCCTGAATTCCTGATTGGTTTTTATTTATTTATTTATTTATAGTCCCTAGTTTTGGGTTTCCCCTGCAAGTAGAAACATCTTCTTTACATCTACCCTATCACACCCTTTCATAATCTTAAAGACTTCTATCAGATCGCCCCTCAACCTTATCTTTTTTGTAGAAAATATCATCAAGGCTCTGAGCCATCAGCACACACTCACAAATAAGTGCTTATCCTAAATATTTCTGTCCAAGAGCAACAAGATTAAAGAAAAACATTTAACATACTTTAACAAATATTGGTATTACAAACTCCAAGTTGACAGTATGCTATTTTATTATTGAGACAAATATATTCACTCCTTCCTCCCGTTTCAATGTTGCAGTGTTAATATTGCTTCAAGGCACTAAAACTCAAGTGATGCTACTAAAGGGAATGCATATGCAATTACTGCACGAAATAGCATTAGCTCTATAGAATCTAGAATAAGTATTTTTGCAAAATCTAACCTTACATTGATTTAAATTTTATTTTGTTCAAATATCCTACGTTTTGGAACCCACATATTGATATTCATATGTGGTATTGAAGTGTGGTCAATGTTAAATTAAAAATGTACAGTAAGATAATTGTCAGTGTTCTTGCAAGATTTCTTACATTTTATGATGAGTTTTTAGAATATGAACACAGTGTTGTTTAATAATTTTATTCGTTGTTTTTGAATTGTCATGGGATAATTTGTTTCAATATTTTTCACTCATTAGCCTTGACACAAAAGCTGCTTCCGCTGTCGATTTCTTGTATATATTTGCGTTGTTTCAGGTAGTAAAAGTGCATGGTGATGTCAAATATAGAAAAACAATACTAACAAACAATGGACAAAGGACTGGTGTTGGGGCACCCATAGGCATTGTGGTAGATCCAGCAAGAGGGTGAGTGGAGCATTAAAGTAGATTTATTCATTTTATAAATTAAATATGCCCATTGTAAAATTGAAGAAACAAAAAAGAATAATGGTTTCTCATTTGTGTGGTGTTAAATATTTTGCACATTTAAAATGTGATTTCCTCCTACTTGGTTTAAAAAAAATAAGAATTTCAAAGTCTGAAATGGGAAAAGACCAGCTATCCTGTTCATGAGCATCCATATAGTGGCCTACCTCTCCCATTACAGCATAAAACCAAGTCTACTATGTGTAATAGTGTACTGATAACTTGATATGGTCACTTCTCTCACATCATATTAATATACTTGACTCTTATTATATATGTCCCTGTTCCAGATATGAAATTCCATGTGTCAAAGCATTTACCAATCACTTACCTAGTAGATCTCTTAGTAAAACTCCTGATGCAAAGAGAACAATAACATTCACACTTTTTATCTCTTAAGATGTCCCTGATTATTCACCTTTTCATTTCTCAGCACACAATATTCTCAGTTTGGCACCCATCTTTATATATTAATAACCTAGAAATCATACTTTATACAATCAGTAGCTTTCATTTGGATTTGGTTACAAGGTAAGTGATTAAATGGGTTCTGTTAAAACATACCGATCTTCTATGTTAAAAGCAATCAATATAGATCTTGAACCAAACAAGACAAGGACGAGTTTAGTCTCAGTTTCAGGCAAGAACAGGGTGGTAGCAGACTTAAAGTCATGGCACAGGACTTGCCACCCCTTTCTCACTGAAACCCATACTGCCGTGATTCTGGAGTGGGTTGGGAAACAGGCAAAAGTCTACTTAAATATGTACATTAGAGTCCTATGCTGTATGTCCTTCCTGGGACTACAATAATCTTCCCAAGTGCTGCTGATCCTTTTAAACCCCACCTTTAGATTACCTAAATCCATCCACCAGCCCACCACCGCTTTTAAGGTCCAACTTCTGGATCGAGTCTGCAGTGCCATTTAAACAATGATAACCTGAGTAAAGTAGAGCTGAAGTTAAATTGATTGAAATTTGGATGGTACTGCTGTCACCACTGAAAGATTGTCACATGATTCACAAGAATGTGAAATATTGCAATTATCTTATGGTTCTAAACCAAATTTAGAAAGTAATTACGAGCCTAATGTGTTAAGATTTTCACAATCACTGCAAAATTAATATATAAATACACATGTCTGCAAGTAAGTAAAATACTTTGAAGCACTCGTGCTCATCCCCACTTAGTGTTTTGTTCTCTCACTCTGTGCGATCTGATTGCAGGTGCTAAATAGGGGCCAGTTGCCCATTGCTGGGATAAGGGGTGGTGGTGGGGGCTGGGGGGAGAGAGAGATGTTGTATGTTTTATTAGTCTGCCACCATTTGTATATTTGGCTAGTCTAGCTAGGAGAGATTATTGAGTCTTCAGTGATTTTAACATTAACTCATTTATTATATTTTAACTATATACAGCTTTACATAAGTCTGTGTGACTCCTCTGAAGGCATGCTGCTTCTCCCTCGAATCTCTCTCTCTCATGTGATCTCTTACATTATCATGGTGGGAGGCTTTCCTCACACTGTCTCAAACATTAACCCTTTCAAACCTTTATACTACATCTCCCCCAAGTCTTTATCCATATATATATTTATACATTCTTTTTTTTATTTTTACATAGTACCTCATCTCCCCCCAAGTCTCTGACATCACTGATTCAATCTGTCAGGAGGCTTCACAACTCTCCCTAATCGTGTTGTTGTTAGATGCAGAAGATTAGTTTTTCTCTGAACTCTTGTTTCTTAACTTGGATGGCCTTCATTGAGGTTTGTTGTATCTGGTGCTTTCTGAATTTCAGGTTCAACAACTGGTTCGTCCAAATGTATGACTGATTGACATCTCTGATGAATAGAAATAAAATTTCTCCTTATAGTACCTTCTGCCATATGTACCAAATAAGATTTTTGTTGATTCTCATCTCTCTGGACAATTACTCCATCTCTGCCTTGGTCCCATACCCATACCTTTTCTCCTTCCATCAACTTGGGTAGGTTCCTGGTATGATATTTCCTATTATAATTATAAGCTTGTTGCTTTCGGTAAGACTTTTCTCTTTCTTGAACTCTCATAATTCTGGACTTCTAGCCCTGCAAGTAACTTTTCATATAGGATAGGAAGTTGTGTTTTCAATTTTCTCCCCATCAACAGCTCAGATGGTGCTAGTCCACATAACAATGGAGTAGATCTGTTGTTTAGGAGTGCTGTTTGAAAATTTTCATTTTCCCTTCACAGTGCTTTGATAGTTCTGACTCCTCTCTCAGCATCACCATTAGATTGAGGATATCTAGGGGAACTTGTAAGATGTACAAATCCACAGTTTTCCGCCAAGTGCATGAAGTAGTCATTTGAAAATTGTGGTCAATTATGGCAAACTATCTGGTCAGGTATACCATGTGTCATGAAAACCACAGCTGCCAAAATGAGACATATTAATTTCGTCATATAGAAAATTAATTTTAAACTGTTACTGGACTGAAAAAATAACTTAGTTTAAAAGACCACTGAAACATGACTGCACACTTTGCATTCTTAAAGTTGAATAAGAGAGACAATGGAACTGCTCACTGATTCAATTAACAAAGATTGGTCTGGGCAACAGTGCTGATCCCCATCTTATCTGTGTAAGAGACAGCACTCCACCGCCACCCTGCCTCCCCCCACCGAGTGCGTCTAGTAAGCTTTGAAATCAACACACCGCAGGAGAGGTTGTTCCAGATAAAGAGTTAGTCCCATGACTAACCTGCTGGCCAACATGGAGTTAATTGAATTGTGCTCATAGAACAGTTGGAGAAGAGACTGCAACTTGAAGACAACAGGGAAGGAAGGTCTCTCCCTGTCTCTCTCTCGCTCTCTCTCATGAAGTTCCAGGGATCCACGGAAGCCATTCGAACCTCAAAAGAGAAGACTGCTGCAGCTAAATAAGTTTGATAGTGTGCACTGGGCACCAACAAGAACTGCAAGGCAACTGCAATCAAAGACTTTACATCAAACCCAAAAGCCAGTAACTGAACTCCAGCTATTACTTTAAACCTTTCCCCTTCTTTCTCCTCCTCTGTCTCTATTTGCATGTGTGTTTATCACGTATGTATGCTAGCATGGTCGTGACGCATATTTCTAGTAATTTTAACCGAATTAGAGTTTTAAACAAGGTTAATAAACTTGCACCTTTCTTGTTTAAATTTAAGAAAACCTGTCTGGTTGATTTCTTTGCCATCACAATTAGAGAGCAGTGAACAAGGATTCACTGAGGGGAAGCTAAAAACACGGTGTTTTAAAAATTAAACCCTGTTACGGCCAAACTAGGCAAAGGGGAGCCCTAGACCCCTGCCTCATCTGGTTGTAACACACAGGTTGCAAGGATGTCATGTAACACTTGATTGACAGTTTCAGTTGTCATACATTTGACCTCAATCCACCTTGAAAAATAGTCGATGACAATCAGGTAAGATTTTCCATTAAACGTAAATAGACACATCTCCAGATGTTGCCACAGTCAGGTTGGAAATTAGGTCAATATAAGAGGCACCCTCTGGTCTGGTCTGTGCACTGCGCATACCTGGCAATTTGAAATAATTTCTTCTATATCTTTCGATATTCTGGGCCACCAGACGGACAACTAAGCTCGTGCTTTGCATTTTGTGATCCCATGTGGCCCTGATGTTTTTTCTCAAATAAATCAGTCCTGAGTGAGACCGGAATCACCAGCCTCTCATTATATACTGGCAAATCATCCACAATAGTAAAGCACCTTCAGTGTGTGAAGAAGATTTTCAACCTCTTACCACTGGGATGCTGCTGTGGCCAACCTTGCTTGCAATATTGGCATATTCTGATATATTCTTCACTTGCATCTGAGCATGACGAATCTGTTGGAGCTTTTTTGAACTTGCCGGCCATTGTGATGCAGTGAACTGAGAATATGACTCAATTTCCTTAATAAAATTAACACCCTGTTGTATAGGATGGTCAACAGTAGCTCAGGATAATGCATCTGCAGACATTTGCAGCTTGCCCTGTACATATACCATTTCATATGTGTATCTCATTAGTCTCAACTGGAATCTCTGGATTCTTAGAGGCATCCCAATGAGTTTCTTTTTATCAAGTAAGGAAACTAGTGGTTTGTGGTCCGTTTCTATGACAACCTTTAAGCCGATGATATAATCTTGGAACTTTCCGCATGCCCACCTGATTGCGAGAACTTCATTCTCTATGACAGTGTACATCGTCTCAGTCTCATACAATGCTCTAGTCACATAATAAACTGGACTTTAACATCCATCTGGCTGTTCCTGAAAAAGGACTGCTTCTAACACTGTAGATGAAGCGTCTGCTGCAATTGTGGGTGGCAGTGAGGGGTTATAATGTGCTAAGATATTTGGTGAAATCAGCATCTCTTTGATCCTTTGAAATGTTTGCTCCTGATGTGCATCCCAACACCATGCTTGAGCTTTCCTTAATAGTTGTTGTAAGGGTTCAGTAACTTACACTAGATTGGGTAAAAATTTTGCTAACTGATTAACCACTCCAAGGAATCATTGAAGATCTTGGACAGAAGTAGCTAGTGGGAATTCAGTAATGGCTGTCGTCTTTTGTAGGTCTACCATTATGCCGTTTCTACTAACAATGTGTTCTAAGAAGCAAATAGATGTTTTCGAGAATTTACAATTAACATTAAGTGTCAGGCCTTCTTCTTGTAGACGATTCAAAACCGCTCTAACCATCAAGTCAAGTTCTTCAATGGATTCACGATGGACTAAGATGTCTTCCATATGGCATATTACTCCCTTAAGGTCCTATAGAATGTTCAACACAGTTCTTTGGAACATTTTAGGTGCTGATGTTATGCTGAATGGTAAACGATTAAAACAAAATTTTCCAAATGGAGTAATGAAGGTTGTCAACAACCTTGACTTCTTAGCTAACAGAACTTGCCAAAAGCCACTATTCGCATCAAGCTTTGTTAACATGGTACTTTTGGGTAACTTTGCCAAGCTACTGAGGACATTGGATGAACTTCTCTTGCCACAGCCTTATTAAGTTGAGTTACGGCTACACAAATGCGAAGAGTACCTCAGGTTTAGGAACTGGAACCATTCCTGAACACCACTCTGTATGTTCAGTGACAGGAGAAATGACTTCCAACTTGGTCATCTCTTCTAGCTGATGTTGGACTTGCTTCATTATTTATTTTTATTTATTTATTTAGAGATACAGCACTGAAACAGGCCCTTCAGCCCACCGAGTCTGTGCTGACCATCAACCACCTATTTATACCAATCCTATATCCCTACCACATCCCCACCTTCCCTATATCCCCCTACCACCTACCTATACTAGGGGCAATTTATAATGGCCAATTTACCTATCAACCTGCAAGTCTTTGGCTGTGGGAGGAAACCGGAGCACCCGGTGAAAACCCACGCGGTCACAGGGAAAACTTGCAAACAGACAGTACCCAGAATTGAACCCGGGTCGCTGGAGCTGTGAGGCTGCGGTGCTAACCACTGCGCCACTGTGCCGCCCTGTTCTTGGTTCTTTGTTCTTTGTTCTTCTTCCACTTTTCTTGTAAGATCAAGATCAATACAAGTTCTTCTACTTAAGAGAGAGAATTCTTGATTCCATAGAACATACAGTGTTTCCAATATCTGCTTTCCCTCGTATTGAAGTGTTGCTTGTAGCGTTCCCTTTACTTTCAGTTTAATCCCTCCTGGACCATGTAGCTGAGTTTCTGTTGGTTGCAGGTGATGTGTTAATAACCATGGTTCATTGTCTGATAAAACTGTTACACTTGCTCCAGTGTCTAGTTTAAAATTGGTAATATGTTCATTGACATATATGTCTGCAGTCCAGAATGCATGATTAGGGTCATTGATCTCACCAAAGAAGTCTTCTGATTTCTCTTCCAAAGGAGATTGTTCTATTTCATTAATGGTTCTATGAGCAAAGACTTTTTCTTTGGAACTTTTTAGAGTAGGGGTTTTGCTTCGGCACATTTTCCCAAAATGGCCAACTTTCTTGCAGTGAAAGCATTCTGCTTTGTTTGCAGGACACTGTTTGCACCTATGGGTCTGTTAGGCACCACAGCGCTGGCAGGGTTTCATGGCGTCTTGCACTTTCGCACCTCCTCCCACCCCCCCCCCCCCCCCACTGCAGTGTACCTTCTTTTCTGGTGCTTCTTTTACAGACCTGTGATTAAGGAACAGTACGGTCACTAGAGATTTCATAGAGTCATAGAGTGATACAGCACTGAAACAGGCCCTTCGGCCCACCGAGTCTGTGCCGACCATCAACCACCCATTTATACTAATCCTACATTAATCCCATATTCCCTACCACATCCCCACCTTCCCTCAATTCTCCTACCATCTACCTACACTAGGGGCAATTTACAATGGCCAATTTACCTATCAACCTGCAAGTCTTTGGCTGTGGGAGGAAACCGGAGCACCCGGCCGAAACCCACGCAGTCACAGGGAGAACTTGCAAACTCCGCACAGGCAGTACCCAGAACCGAGCCTGGGTCGCTGGAGCTGTGAACCAAGGACTTTCTTCACCTTTTAGGATTGCTCTATTCTTCTCCCGGACATCTGCTTGTCTCACCTGCTGCATTGCCTTGTCTAGGGTGAGGTCTTCCTTGGATAGCAATAAATCTGATAGGGATTCATCAGTAATACCTACTACAGTGCAGTCTCTTATTAATTCTGCTTTTAGGTCTCCATAGTCGCATCCTTCAGCTAGTCTGTAAAGGTCATTAATAAAAGCGCCAACTGTTTCACCTGGTTTCTGGACCCTTCTGTTAAATTTTGTTCTTTTCAGAAGCTTATTACTCCTCTGGTTAAAATAGCTGTCAAGACTTTTAAAACTTCATCAAATTTCTCTGATGTCTAATTAATGCCTTGTCTTGCAATAACAACGTATACTATTGCTCCGATGGAATACAGCAATGTGTTAACTTGCTCTACTTCAGACTGATTGTCTCATTTGAAAGTCATTTTGTATCTCAAAAATCTTTTCTACCGGTATGACAAATCTTGAGTTAGATTTGGTCCTTCCATGTGTCCAAACTCCTCTGGTACTGTGAATTTAAGATCCACGGCTTTCATGTTGGTTTACTTTTTTTTAAATTTTCCCTCCAGTATCAGAAGTTTCCTGTGCTTTACAGCCTCGCACTGACTCCCGCTATGGTCCCCATTTCTCCCTGTGAAATCTCACCGCTAGACTCTGTATTTCTTTCTTTAAACACAGTTTTGCATAATTTTTTGTGTACTCTTTTTACTCCCTTCACTTAGTGTTTTAAGTATTTTGCAGTCTCTGTTTTATTTTTGCTCACGGTTGCCATGTGTAATGGTGCGAACCCTGGATCAGCCCTTTCTCTAAGGACCTTTGGTTTTCCCAGTGCTGCCTGTCTTGTGCTGTTAGGAACAACATTTTTTACTCTCTCTATGGGTTGCTTGGTTCTCCGACTTAAAGCCTGCAATTGCTGGACTGGTATTTTTTTCACAGACTACCCACCTTTGTGGTCCAGCCTGAATGCTTCTGCAAGCCAATTCCCCGACTCTCTGTGCCTCCTTCATCCATGCAATAGCTCTGGAGCTTTTTCACAGCCTCTTCTCAAATTCTGCAGTTCTGGTGCCTTTTTTCCAGTTCCGCTTTCTTTAGAGTACTTTTCAAATTCTTCTGTACAGTAAGAACCACCACTTTTCACCATGTTGTATGTTTGGTTACTCTGCCACTGTTTGTATATTTGGCTAGTCTAGCTAGGAAAGATTACTGAGTCTTCAGTGATTTTAACATTAACTGATTTAGTATATTTTAACTACATACAGCTTTACATAAGTCTGTGTGACTCCTCTGAAGGTATGCTGCTTCTCCCTTGAGTTTCTCTATCACATGTGATCTCTTACATCATGGTGGGAGGCTTTCTTCACACTGTCTCAAACATTAATCCTTTCAAACCTTTATACTACGCGAGAGAGAGAGTCACCATGGGTTGCTTGGCCTATTGACCACAGATGGTATGCAGATTGCGATATAGTGTTAAGACATTCAATTCCATGTGACCTTTACAATCCTGAAATATACTTTTGATTGCTAGAACAAAGGAATATCAATAGCAGAACAAATCCTCAACTTTTAATATGCTAGTAGTGCATGGCATGCATGAGCACACACACACATATTAACTATGTATATATATTTATATTGAATTATCTCCAACCAAAAGTAAGACATTTATAGCAGCAGCTACATTATAGCACCATTAACAAAATATTGCCAGGTTTACCTCCCTCATGAAAAAAACCCTCCACTCACATCTGTGGCACTGATGGGTTGACACATTGAACATGTTCCATTGCTATATTTATGTTGTCTTATGCTGATCACTGCATGCTTTTAGACTATCTGAGAACTATATCTAAATTTGTTTCAGGAAGTTGTACTGGACTGACCAAGGTACAGACAGTGGGATCCCAGCAAAGATTGCTAGTGCTCATATGGATGGCTCTAATGCTCGAGTTCTCTTCACAAACGACCTGGATCATGTTGAGTTTATTACTATTGACATCAAGGCACGCAGGTTGTACTGGGCTGTGTCTGGTACTGGTGTGGTATGTATTTTTTGTTACAAGAGGCACATATTCAAAACAATTAACGTTTTGGCATCTCCCAGTCTCCCACCACACCTTCAATAGGAGATCAATGGAAACCAAGCAAAATGACGTATACAACCATTGTTAGCTCTTTATTCAGTTTCTCTGTTGGTTCCACCAGAGAACACCCACTGTATTTCGAACATTAATCTTAATGTTTGTGGGGGGGCAGGGGGACATATTTAGGAGGTTTAAGGAGATGAAGGAATTTAACAATGCATGTAGAGGGAATGTGTACATTTTAGTCCAATATATGCGAAGACTCATCAAAGATTTAATTTAATTTCTGCTCACACTCTGTAGTGATTAGAAGATGTGCATTATCACTTATTAATGGATGACTTAATCAGGCACCTGTGATAATACCTCCTCATGTGGTTTAGTGTCAAATTTTGTTTGATGATGTTCTTGTGAACTGCCTTGGGACGTGTTACTATACTAAAAAATTATAATAAAGATTGGTTCAGAAATAGGAGGGATCAGACAGAAGGCAAATGCGAGGCAGACTAGGATGGGTTGTTGTGCACGTGAGTAAATGGATGGAGCATGGAAATTAAGATTGATGAGCTGCAGGCACAATTTGCCATATGAGATTATGATATAGTAGTGATAACTTAGATCTGACGCAAACAAGGAAAGAAATGAGAACTTAATATTGCTGGCTACATTGTATTCAGAAAAGATAGGGAAGAAAAAAGATAGGGTTGTGGCAGTATTATTACAGCACTGGAAAGGGATGATGTACTTGCTGGTTCAAAGCCAGAATCTGTTAGATTAAAATTAAGGAATATTAGAGGAGCTGTTACATTAATGGGTGTATACTGTAGGTCACCAAATAATGGGAAGGAGATGAAAGAGCAAATTTGAGAAAGGATGCAAGAACTATAGAGTAGTGATAATGGGGTACTTCAATAATTCTAATATAGACTAGGAAGATGACAGTGTTGAGGGCAAAGAGGAGGAGGAATTTATGAAATGTGTACAAGAGAACTTTCTTGACCAGCTATGACTTTGATTTATATAGCACCTTTAGCATAGTCAAACATTCCAAGATACTTCACAGGAACATTATCAAACTAAATTTGACACTGAGCCACATAAGGAGATATTAAGACAGATGAACTAAAGTTTTGAGGAGTGTCTTAAAGAAAGAGGGAAAGGTAAAGAGACAGAGAGATTTAGCGAGGGAATTCCAGAGCTAAGGGCCTAAGCAGCTGAAGGCATGGCCACCAATGGTGGAGTGATTAAAAGAGGCCATAATTGCATGAGTACAGAGATCTCAGAGGGTTGTAAGGCTGGAGAAGTTTACAAAGATAGTGAGGTAAGAGGCAATGAGGGATTTGGGAAATGGAGAATGGAGGGATCAGTATGTTACCAGCCCAATGAAGAAGGAAGCAGTGCTGCATCTGATTCTGGGGAATGAAGTGGGGTAAGTAGAGCATGTTTTGGTGGGGAGAGAATTTAGGAACCTGAGATCAGAATATCATTAGATTTAGAATAACTATAGAAGAGGACAAGGAACAATAAAATGTGAAAATATTCTACTGGAGCAGAGCTAGTTTCAGTGAGTTGATAGGGGATCTGGCCCAGGTGAACTGAAATGTAAAAACACAGAAAATTTAAAGCAGAAGTAGGCCATTCAGCCCATTGTGTCTGTGCCAGCTTTAAAAGAGCTGGCCCACCTAACCCCACTTTCTAGCTCTTGATTCATAGCCTTGTACAGTACAGTACTGCAAGTGCGTATCCACTAATTTTTTTAAATACAATGAGAGTTTCTGCCTCTAACACCCTTTCAGGCAGTATGCTCCAGAACACCCACCATCTTGTGGGTGAAAGAATTTCTTCTCAATTCCCCTCTAATCCTTCTGCCAGTTACTTTAAATCTATGCCCCCTGGTTATTGACCTCTCTGTTAAGTGAAATAGGTCCTTCTTATTCACTCTGTCTAGGCCATTTATCATTTTATACACCTCGACTAAATCTCCCCTCAGCCAAAGAAAGCAATTCCAGCCTATCCAATCTTTCCTCAGAGCTAAAATTCTCCAGTCCTGACACATCCTCATAAATCTCCTCTGTATCTGTATACCCTCTCTAGTGAGATCACCTCCTTCCTGTAATTCAGTGGCCAGAACTGTACACAGTACTCTAGCTGTGGCCTAACTAGTGCTTTATACAGTTCTAGCATAACCTCCCTGCTCTTATATTCCTCAGCTAATAAAGGAAAGTATCCTCTATGAATACTTAACTATCTTATCTACCTCTCCTGCTACCTTTAGGGATCTGTGGATATGCATTTCAAGGTCCTTCTGTTTTTTTGCATTTATTAGTGTCTCACCATTTATTGGGTCCTTGTTTGTCCTCCCCAAATGCATTACTTCAAGCTTCTCCAGATTAAATACCATTTGCCACTTTACTGTCCATTTAACCAATCTGATCAACCACACGGCCAATTTCTGTACCATTTGCAAACTTCTTAACTGTATCCCCTACATTTCAGTCTAAATCATTGATATATACCATGGAAAGCAAGGAACCTGAGCCCTGTTGAATCCCTTCCATTTACAAAAACACCTGTTGATCATTAGACTTTTCTTCCTGCCACTGAGACAATTTTAGATCCAACTTGCCTCTTTCCCTTGGATCCTATGGGCTTTTACTTTTATGGCCCGTCTACCATGAGAGACCTTGTCAAAAGCCCTGCTAAAATCCATGTTGACTACGTTAAACACGCTGCCCTCATCGACCCTCCTTGTTCCCGCCTCAGAAAATTCAATGAAGTTAGTTAGACATGACTTTCCCTTAACAAATCCATGCCACAATTGGAATCAAAGATTGGAAGATAAAAAAGTAAATGAGCAATGGGAGGCCTTCAAAAAAGGAGATAGAGTGATGACAGACTAGATACATTCCCTTGAGGGCAAAAGGAAAGACATCCAAAACCAGAATTCCATGGATGACTACACATATAGAAAGTAAAATGACACAGAAGAAGGAGGCATACAATGAATGTCAGGCTCATAATACAAAGAACAAAGAACAGTACAGCACAGGAACAGGCCATTCAGTCCTCCAAGCCTGCGCCGATCTTGATGCCTGCCTAAACTAACACCTTCTGCACTTCCGGGGACCATATCCCTCTATTCCCTTCCTATTCATGTATTTGTCAAGATGTCTCTTAAATGTCGCTATCGTATCTGCTTCCACCACTTCCCCTGGCAGGAAGTTCCAGGCACTCACCACCCTCTGTGTAAAAAACCTTGCCTCGCACATCTCTCTAAACTTTACCCCTCGCACCTTAAACCTATGTCCCCTAGTAACTGACTCTTCCACCCTGGGAAAAAGCTTCTGACTATCCACTCTGTCCATGCCGCTCATAACTTTGTAAACCTCTATCATGTCGCCCCTCCACCTCCATCGTTCCAGTGAAAACAATTCGAGTTTTTCCAACCTCTCCTCATAGCTAATACCCTCCAGACCAGGCAACATCCTGGTAAACCTCCTCTGTACCCTCTCCAAAGCCTCCACATCCTTCTGGTAGTGTGGTGACCAGAATTGCACGCAATATTCTAAGTGTGGCCTAACTAAGGTTCTGTACAACTGCAACATGACTTGCCAATTTTTATACTCTATGCCCTGAACGATGAAGGCAAGCATGCCGTATGCCCTCTTGACTACCTTATCCACCTGCGTTGCCACTTTCAGTGACCTGTGGACCTGTACGCCCAGATCTCTCTGCCTGTCAATACTCCTAAGGGTTCTGCCATTTACTGTATAACTCCCACCTGCATTAGACCTTCCAAAATGCATTACCTCACATTTGTCCGGATTAAACTCCATCTGCCATTTCTCCGCCCAAGTCTCCAACCGATCTATATCCTGATGCATCCTCTGACAATCCTCATCATTATCCGCAACTCCACCAACCTTTGTGTCATCTACAAACTTACTAATCAGACCAGCTACATTTTCCTCCAAATCATTTATATATACTACAAACAGCAAAGGTCCCAGCACTGATCCCTGTGGAACACCACTAGTCACATCCCTCCATTCAGAAAAACACCCATCCACTGATACCCTCTGTCTTCTATGACTGAGCCAGTTCTGTATCTGTCTTGCTAGCACACCTCTGATCCCGTGTGACTTCACCTTTTGTACCAGTCTGCCATGCGGGACCTTGTCAAAGGCTTTACTAAAGTCCATATAGATAACATCCACTGCCCTTCCTTCATCAATCATCTTCGTCGCTTCCTCAAAAAACTCAATCAAATTAGTAAGACACGACCTCCCCTTCACAAAACCATGCTGTCTCTCGCTAATAAGTTCGTTTGTTTCCAAATGGGAGTAAATCATGTCCCGAATAATCCTCTCTATAATAGTTTCCCTACCACTGATGTATGGCTCACCGGCCTATAATTTCCTGGATTATCCTTGCTACCCTTCTTAAACAAAGGAACAACATTGGCTATTCTCCAGTCCTCTGGGACCTCACCTGTAGCCAATGAGGATGCAAAGATTTCTGTCAAGGCCCCAGCAATTTCTTCCCTTGCCTCCCTCAGTATTCTGGGGTAGATCCCATCAGGCCCTGGGGACTTATCTACCTTAATGCTTTGCAAGACACCCAACAACTCCTCCTTTTTGATAATGAGATGACTGAGACTATCTGCACTCCCTTCCCTAGGCTCATCATCCACCAAGTCCTTCTCTTTGGTGAATACTGATGCAAAGTACTCATTTAGCACCTCGCCCATTTCCTCTGGCTCCACACATAGATTCCCATCTCTGTCCTTGAGTGGGCCAACCCTTTCCCTGGTTACCCTCCTGTTCTTTATATATGTATAAAAAGCCTTGGGATTTCCTTAATCCTGTTTGCCAATGACTTTTCATGACCCCTTTTAGCCCTCCTAACTCCTTGCTTAAGTACCTTCCTACTGTCTTTATATTCCTCAAGTGCTTTGTCTGTTCCTAGTCTTCTAGCCCTTACAAATGCTTCCTTTTTCTTTTTGACTAGGCTCACAATATCCCGCGTTATCCAAGCTTCCCGAAACTTGCCAAACTTGTCTTTCTTCCTCACAGGAACATGCTGGTCCTGGATTCTAATCAGCTGACGTTTGAAAGACTCCCACATGTCAGATGTTGATTTACCCTCAAACAGCCGCTCCCAATCTAAATTCTTCAGTTCCTGCCTAATATTGTTATTATTAGCCTTCCCCCAATTTAGCACCTTCACCCGAGGACTACTCTTATCCTCATCCACAAGTACCTTAAAACTTATGGAATTATGGTCACTGCTCCCGAAATGCTCCCCCACTGAAACTTCGACCACCTGGCCGGGCTCATTCCCCAATACCAGGTCCAGAATGGCCCCATCCCTCGTTGGACTATCTACATACTGTTTCAAGAAACCCTCCTCGATGCTCCTCACAAATTCTGCCCCATCCAAGCCCCTAGCACTAAGTGAGTCCCAGTCGATACAGGGGAAGTTAAAATCACCCACCACTACAACCCTGTTACCTTTACATCTTTCCAAAATCTGTCTACATATCTGCTCCTCTACCTCCCGCTGGCTGTTGGGAGGCCTGTAGTAAACCCCCAACATCGTGACTGCACCCTTCCTATTCCTGAGCTCCACCCATATTGCCTCGCTGCATGACCCCTCTGAGGTGTCCTCCCGCAGTACAGCTGTGATATTCTCCTTAACCAGTAATGCAACTGCCCCACCCCTTTTACATCCCCCTCTGTCCCGCCTGAAGCTTCTAAAGCCTGGAACATTTAGCTGCCAATCCTGCCCTTCCCTCAACCAAGTCTCTGTAATAGCAACAACATCATATTTCCAAGTACTAATCCAAGCTCTAATTTCATCTGCCTTACCTGTTATACTTCTTACATTGAAACAAATGCACTTCAGACCACCAGTCCCACTGTGCTCAGCAACATCTCCCTGCCTGCTCTTCCTCTTAGTCCTACTGGCCTTATTTACTATGTCCTCCTCATTTATTTCACTTGGTGTTCTACTGCTCTGGTTCCCACCCCCCTGCCACACTAGTTTAAACCCTCCCGAGTGACGCTAGCAAACCTTGCAGCCAGGATATTAGTGCCCCTCCAGTTTAGATGCAACCCGTCCTTCTTGTACAGGTCCCATCTGTCCCTGAAGAGAGCCCAATGGTCCAGATATCTGAAACCCTCCATTCTACTACACCAGCTGCTCAGCCACGTGTTTAGCTGCACTATCTTCCTATTTCTAGCCTCACTGGCACGTGGCACAGGGAGTAATCCAGAGATTGCAACCCTAGAGGTCCTGTTTTTTAACTTACTGCCTAACTCCCTAAACTCCCCCTACAGGACCTCATCACTCTTCCTGCCTATGTCATTGGTACCGATGTGTACCACAACCTCTGGCTGTTCACCCTCCCCCTTCAGAATGCCTCCTGTCCGTTCAGAGACATCCTTGACCCTGGCACCAGGGAGGCAACATACCATCCCGGAGTCTCTTTCACGTCCACAGTAGAGAACCAAGCAGAATACAGAAAGTACAAACAAAAATTGAAAAAGGGAATATGAGGGACAAAGAGAATGTATGAGAAGAGATTAGCGGGTAACATAAAAGGGAACCCAACAGGTTTTTTCAAGCGTATAAATAGCTGAAGGAAGCGTGAGGTTGATTCGGAACTGAATAGGAGAACTTCTTGTGGAGACTGGGGGCATAGGAACAGGAGTAGGTCATTCAGTCGGTCGTTCCTATCCCGCCATTCAAGCCTATCCCGCCGTTCAATTAGATCATGGCTGATCAACTACCTCAACGCCACTTTCCCGTGCTATGATGTCATCAGTTTCCAGATATCTATCAATTTCTGTCTTGAACGTGCTCAATGATTGAGCTACCACAGCCCTATGGGGTAGAGAATTCCAAAGGTTCACCACCCTCTGAGAGAAGAAATTCCTCCTCATCTCACTCTTAAATGGCCTACCCCTAATTCTGAGAAAATAAGCACTTTACATGTTTCTTCACTATAGATGAGGATGTTGCCGCTGTCACAATTAAGGAGGAGGGTAAAGTTGGATAGAATAACAATAGGTAAAGATATGACACAAACATACATACGAGCATACGAATTAGGAGCAGGAGTAGGCCACTTGGACCCTCGGGTCTGCTCCGCCATTCAATAAGTTAACGGACGAACTGATTACTCCACATTCCCACCTACCCTTGATAACCTTTTACCCCCTTACTTATCAAGAATCTATCTACCTCTGCCTTAAAATATTCAAAGACTCTGCTTCCACTGCCTTTTGAGGAAGAGAGTTCCAAAGACTCACGACCCTCTGAGAGAAAAAAATTCTCCTCTTTTCTGTATTAAGTGGGCAACCCCTTATTTTTAAATAGTGACCCCTAGTTCTAGATTCTCCCACGAGAGGAAACATCCTTTCCACATCCACCCTGTCAAGACCCCTCAGGATCTTATATGTTTCAATCAAGTCACCTCTTACTCGTCTAAACTTCAGCGGATACAAGCCTAGCCTGTCCAACCTTTTCGCATAAGACAACCTGCCCATTCCAGATATTAGTCTGGTAAACCTTCTCTGAATTGCTTCCAACACATTTACATCTTACCTTAAATAAGGAGACCAATACTGTACACAACATTCCAGATGTGGTCTCATCAATGCCCTGTATAACTGAAGCATAATCTCTCTACTTTAGTTTTCAGTTCCCCTCACAATAAATGATAACATTCTATTAGCTTTCCTAATTGCTTGCTGTACCTGCATACTAACCTTATGGGATTCATGCACTAGGACACCCAGATCCCTCTGCATTTCAGAGCTCTGCAATCTCTCACCATTTAGATAATATGCTTTTCTTTTTTTCCTGCCAAAATAGACAATTTCACATTTTTCCATATTATACTCCATTTGCCAGATCTTTGCCCACTCACTTAACCTATCTTTTTTCCCTTTGTAGCCTGGAATGCATCCTGGGTTACTTAGAAAAATAAAGGTGGAGATAGTGGAGGCTATAGCTGCAATATTCCAATCTTCCTTAGATATAGATGTGGGGCCAGAGAACTGGAGGATTGCAAATGTTACACCCTTGTTCAAAAAAGGGAAGAGGGTTAGGCTTGGCAACTACAGACTAGTCAGCCTAATGTCAGTGGCGGGGAAACTTTTAGAGACAATAATGCAAGCTAAAGTTAAGGGTAACTTGGAAGCTTGTGCATTAATAAATGACAACCAGTACAAACCTATTAAAAGAAAATCATGTTTGACTAACTTCATTGAGTTCTTTGAGGAAGTAATGGAGAGAGTTGATGAAGATAATACAGTTGATGTTGTGTATATGGACTTTTAAAAGGTGTTTGATAAAGTATCACATATTGGACTTGATAACAAAATTAAAGCCCTTGAGATGAAAAGGAAAGTGGCTGTGTGGCTATGAGACAGAAAGCAAAGAGCAGTGGTGAATGGTTGTTTTTCAGGTTGGAGGGAAGTTTACAGTGGTGTCTGCCAGGCATCAGTATTAGGACCATTGCTCGTTTTGATATATATTAATGACCTGGACTTGGATATACAGGACATAATTTCAAAACTTGCAGATGACACAAAACTTGGAAATGTAGTGAGGAGGATCGTAACAGACTTCAGGAGGACGTAAAATGGATGGACACATGGCAGATGAAATTTAATGCAGAGAAGTGTGGTGATTCATTTTGGTAGGAAGAATGAGGCAAGATAATATATACTAAAATAAATAGTAGAATTTTAAAGGGGGTGTAGGAACAGAGAGATCTAGGAGTGTACATACACAAACTTTTGAAGGTGACAGGACAAGTTGAGAAGGCTGTTGAAAAGGCATATGGGATTCTTGGTTTATAAATAGAGATATGGAATAAAAAAACAAAGAAGTTGTGTCAAATATTTATAAACCACTGGTTAGGCCTCATCTGGACAATTGTGGTCAGTTCTGGGCACCGCACTTTCGGAAGAATGTCAAGTCTTTTGGCAAGGGTGCAGAGGAGCTTTACTAGAATGTTACCAAGAAGATTTCAGTTATGTGGAGAGACTAGAGAAGCCAGTGTTGTTCTCCATAGAGCAGAGAAGGTAAGGGGAGAATTAATGGATATGTTCAAATCATGACGTTTTAGTGAAAGAAGAAAGTGTTTCCAGTTGCAGAAGGGAAAGTAGCCAGAGGACACAGATTTAAAGTAATTGGCAAAAGAACCAAAGGTGAGAGGAGGAGAAATGTTTTTGTGTAGTGAGTTGTTTATGATCTGGAATGCACTGCCTGAAAGGGAAACGGATTCAATAGTAACTTCCACAAGGGAATTGGATAAGTATTTGAAGATGGAATTTGCAGGGCTATGGGGAAAGAGCAGGGAATGGGGTTAGTTGAATAGCTCTTTCAAAGAGCCAGCACAGGCACACTGCGTTGAATGGCCTGTTATTGTGCTTGGCATTCTATGAAAGTTGCTATATAAATGCAAACTTTTGTTGTTAATTATTCAGATTAAATCTTTGTGCTGCTTTTCAGTTACAGTTGACCTCGAGGTTACTTTGATTTTCCCCTCAGTGTGTATCAGGGACACGTTTGAATATTGATAATACTGTAGTAATTTCCAGAATCTCTTTTGCCATGTAAAGAAAACATGAGGCCATCCGTGAAACAGGAAAAACAAAGCTACTACTATTTTTCAATTGAAATGGGTTTTATCTTTATTTGTCTGCTGCCTATAAGTAATTTATGAAAACAAAAAAAATGTCTGTCAACCCTTCATGTTTTCAGTTTTTGGTTCAAACCTTGTGTTCAAAGGAGGGGGTGATTATCTACATTAAATCATTATTTAGGCACATACTACCTGTTAAGTAACAATTGCTTCTTTGTGTCATACTTTATTGTCATATTTTGTCACTTTTGCATACCTCTGAGACCTTCCAGCTGCATCTCCAACGTCGGTGGCATTATGATGCCATTCTCCACAGTGCCACCCACCCACCTCTTGGAAAACCTAAAATTGAGCCTCAGGCCTGGGGCTCCATGCCATTTATATGTTGCTACATTTCATGGCATCTGTTTGTTTCTTCTTCCTATTGCTGATTGTATCACAACCCCAGTGTGCTGCATCACTTGCCCTGACCCCACAACTGATTCAAACTCTGAGAAATCTCACCGTTGTGGCATAAAGTGACATAAACTACACTTCCAGCTGTATTGGGAATTAACTTAAAGTTCTTGAAGTGGTTTTGCTGCTTTTAAAATTAATATGATTTTAAAGGTGCTGGAATCAAATGGAAATAGTTGAAGATGGTGTCCATCATTGGCTGGGAATGTAGCTTTTACACTGTGGTTGAGTGTACTGCGACTTGAGGCTTGAGGCCATGCAGGGCATTTGTGTGGAGATTTCTTAAGAGTTTTCCCAGCAGTGGCTGGAGAAAATCTATTATTTAAATGTAATACTTATTTGAAATAATGCAGGTTTCTACAGTTTTCCCTACCACTGCTTCTCCTGCTACTCTTATCTCTGCTGTGGGGAGGTGGCATAATGGAAATGATGCTGAACTAGTAATCCAGAGATCCAGTCTAATGCCCTGGGGACACAGGTTCAAATCCCACCACGGCAGTTGGTGGAATTTAAATTCAAGTAATTACTAAAAAAAAATATGGAATTGAAAGCTGGGCTAAGTAATGACACCATTAAACAATCATAATTGTTGTAAAAAACGATCTGGTTCACTAATGTCCTTTAGGGAAGGAAATCTGCCATCCTTACCTGGTCTGGCCTACATGTGACTCCAGACCCACTGCAATGTGGTTGACTCTTAGCTGCCCTCTGAAATGATCTAGCGAGCCACTCAGTTATTAAAGTCAATTAGGGATGGGCAACAAATGCTGGCCTTGTCAGTGACGCCCACATCCCATGAAAGAATAAAATAAAACACTGTCCTCAGCATCTCTGCTCCCACTTGCCATCTCTTGCTGCCTTTTGCTTATTTCATCCTCCTGATACTGACAATCAATGCCTTTCCACCTTCTACTGACCTGCCGGTGAGAAAACCCTTATCATTATGTTTTGTCAATGGCTTCCTGAAGCCCACCTCCCACTGCTCCCATATCCAGCAAATGCAACCTCCATCCCAACATCCCACAGACTGCCACCATCAACCCAGAGCTCCCGCATCCCACATATCCCCGTGTTGCTAAGAATATGCTCCTGTTTGTCTCTTCAGTGTAACATTGGTGATTTATTGACCTCTGTTTATATTGGTGGAAGTTGGTTATTAATTATTTGGAATATGTTACCATAGAGGTAATATTATAATTAATGCTCATTCATGAAGCATAATTATTCTAATTTATGTGTAACTAATGATTCCATATTGTGTCTCTAGATTGAACGAGGAGATCTAAATGGTTTACACCGAATGACTGTGGTCAGCCATCTTTCTCATCCTTGGGGATTAGCCACATATGAGAACTTCCTTTACTACACGGATTCTGATTATGAGGTCATTGAGCGTGTGGACAAGATCACTGGTGAAAATGTAGTTGTAATGAGGAATAATATTGCAGGGCTGAAGTGCCTCAAAGTTCACTTCCGCGACAGTGAGTACTACCTGTAATTAGCTGAGTATTAAAAGATTCCTGTATAGTTACACTACAGCAGTGAGAAATATAAAGTATGCAAAATTAAGCTGTTCTAACAGTTGGATTTCTACAGTTACTTTAACTACAACTTCCATATAATTGTTAAGTATCTTAATATGAATTAAACATAATTGTGTATGTTCAGCTCCATGGACATGCAAGTTCGTGCATTTATATACGCCTCAGGAAGTACCAATGATTCCCTTTTGATGTACACTCAGTTTATGTAACACATTATACACATCATACATCATCTGATTAATTTGGTACTTGCCATTTCTCACATATGTGCTATGAAAATTCATTCGCAAACAAGTTAAAGCATTTTATACAGTGAATTGTGATCTGAAATGCACGCCCTGAAGGGGTAGTGGAGGCAGATCTACTAATAACTTTCAAAAGGAAATTGGATACATACATGAAAAGAAAAAAAATGCAGGGTTAAGATGAAAGAACAGGGGACAAATTGGATAGAAGGCTCGGTGAGAAAGTAATCAGAGGCTGCCAGGCGATATAGAGTGGTTATGTGTTTGGGCAAGAAGGTGGCAGATGGAGTATAACATGGCGCAGTGTGAACTTATCCACTTAGGTAGGAAGAATGGAAAAGTAGAATATATTTTGAAAGGTGAAAGTCTAGTAGATGTTGGTATTCAAAGGATTTGGGGGTCCTTGTACATAAATCACAGAAAGTTAACAGGCAAGCAATTAGGAAGGCGCCGCTGCAGAATTCCCAGCCTCTGAACTGCTCTTGTAGCCACAGTATTTATGTGGCTGCTCAATTTCTGGTCAATGATAACCCCTAGGATGTTGATAGTAGGGATTCAGCGATGGTGATGCCATTGAGTGTCAAGGGGAGTGGGTTAGATTCTCTCTTATTTGGAGATTCTCATTGCCTGGCACTTGTGTGGTGTGAATGTTACTTGCACTTAGCCCAAGCCTGAATGTTGTCCAGGCCTTGCTGCATATGGACTTGACTGCTTCAGTATCTGAGGAGTTATGAATTTTACTGAACATCGTACAATCATCAGCAAACATTTCCATTTCAGACCATATGATGGAGGGAAGGTCATTAATGAAGCAGCTGAAGATGGTTGGACCTAGGACAATACCCTGAGGAACTCCTGCAGTGATGTCCTGGGGCTGAGATGATTGGCCTCCAATAACCACAACCATCATCCTTTGTGCTAGCTATGACACCAACCAATGGATTGATTCCCATTAACTTCAGTTTGGCTAGGGCCCTTGATGCCACACTCGGGTCAAATGTTGCATTGATATCAAGGGCAATCAGTCTCACCACAACTCTGCATTTCAGCTCTTTTGTCCATATTTGGACCAAGGCTGTAATGAGGTCAGGAGCTGAGTGTCCCGGGCAGAATCCAAACTAAGCATCGGTGAGCTGCTTATTGCTGATTAAGTGGCATTTGATAGCACTGTCGACAGCGCCGTCAATCACTTTGCTGATGATTGTGAGTAGACTGATGGGGCGGTGATTGGCCAGATTGGATTTGTCCTGCATTTTGTGGATATGGTATACCTGGGCAATTTTCCACATTGATGCCAGTGTTGTATCTGTATTGGAACAGCTTGGCTAGGGGTGCTGGTAGTTCTGCAGCACAAGTCTTCAGTACTACAGCCATGTGTTGTCAGGACCCATAGCTTTGCAGTATCCAGTGCCTTCAGCTGTTTGTCGATATCACGTGGAGTGAATCGGATTGGCTGAAGACTGGCATCTGTGATGCTGGAACCTCAGGAGGAGTCGAGATGGATCATCCACTCGGCACTTCTGGCTGAAGATGGTTGTGAAGGCTTCAGTCTTTTCTTTTGCACTGATGTGCTAGGCTCCCCATCATTGAGGATGGGGATGTTTGTGGAGCCTTCTCCTCCTGTTGTTAATTGTCCACCACCATTCATGACTGGATCTGGGAGGACTGCAGAGCTTTGATCTGATCCGTTGATTGTGGAATTGCTTAGCCCTATCTATTGCATGCTGCTTCCGCTGTTTGGCATACAAGTAGTCCTGGGTTGTAGCTTCACCAGGTTGACACCTCATTTTTAGGTAAGCCTGGTGTTGCTCCAGGCATGCTCTTCTGCACTCCTTATTGCACCAGGGTTAATCCCCTGGCTTGATGGTAATGGAAGAGTGGGGGATATGCTGAGCCATGAGGTTACAGATTGTGATTGAATACAATTCTGCTGCTGCTGATCACCGACAGTGCCTCATGGATGCCCAATGTTGAGCTGCTGGATCTGTTCTGAATCTATCCCATTTAGCATGGTGGCAGTGCCACACAACACGATGGAGGGTATTCTCAGTGTGAAGATGGGAATTTGTTTTCACAATGATTGTGTGGTGGTCACTCCTACCAATACTGTCATGGACAGATGCATCTGCATCAGGTACATTGGTGAGGACAACTCGAGTATGTTTTCCCCTCTTGTTGGTTCCCTCACCACCTGCCGGTGGCCCATTCTGACAGATATGTCCTTCAGGACTCGGCCTGCTCAGTCAGTAATGGTGTTACCGAGCTACTCTTGGTGATGGACATTGAAGCCTCCCCACCCAGAATACATTCTGTGCCCTTGCTATCCTCAGTGTTTCTTCCAAGTGGTGTTCAAGATGGAGGAGCGTGATTCATAAGCTGAGGGAGGGTGGCAGGTGATAATCAGCTGGAGGTTTCCTTGCCATGTTTGACCTGATGCCATGAGACTTGGATGGGGTCCGGTGTTAACGTTGAGGACTCCCAGGGTAACTCACTTCCGACTGTGTCACCATCTTTGGTGGGTCTGTCCTGCTGATGGGACAAACCATTCCCAGGAATGTTGATGGTGGTGTCTGGGACACTGGATGTAGGGCAGGCTTCCATGATTATGACTATGTCAGGCTGTTGCTTGACTAGTCTGTGGGACACTTTCCCAATTTTGGCACAAGCCCCCAGATGATAGGACTTTGGAAGGTTGACATGGCTGGGTTTGCCATTATCATTTCCGGTGCCTAGATCGATGCCAGGTGTTTCAACTTTTGTGTAGCAGTTTTGTACAAATGAATGGCTTGCTAGGACATTTCAGAGGGCAGTTAAGAGTCAACCACATTACTGTGGGTCTGGAGTTACATGTAGGCCAGACCAGGCAAGGACAGTAGATTTCCTTCCGAAAGGACAGTGGTAAACCAGATGGGTTTTTACGACAATCGATGGTAGTTTCATGGTCAACTTTGCTGACTAGCTTTTAATTCTTGATATTCATTATTAATTGAATTTAAATTCCACCAGCTGCTGTGGTGGGATTTGCACTTGTGGCCCTAGAGTGGCCTTGGTCTCTAGATTAATAGTCAAGTGACAGTACCAGTATTCCACCGTCTCCTAACAATTACTGTTGGCAATATTAGCAGACAAACGCTTAGCATGTTCACATGACATCTTGTGCCTTTTATTTCAAAGTAAATGATCTTCACTATTGAGGATACAAGTAACATCCCAGTATTAGTCAGGAAATGGAATGGAGGGAGGTACTGGTACTGAACAAATTGTTGGAGCTGCAGGCTGATCCGGGTCCTGATGGACTCCATCCTAGGGTGTTAAAAGAAGTGGTGAGTGAGATAGTTGATGCGTTAATTTAAATTTTGAAAAATTCCCCAGTTTCGGGGAAGGTTCCGTTAGATTGGAAAATAGTGAATGTAACTCCTTTGTTCAAAAAGGGTGGGAGAAGAAAACTGGAAACTATAGGCCAGTTAGCATAATATCTGTCTTAGGGAAAATGTTAGAAGCTATTATTAAAGATGTTATAGCAGGGCATTTAGAAAAATTCGTTAATCAGGCAGAGTTAACATGGTTTTGTAAAAGGGAAATCATGTTCAACCAATTTATTGGAATTCTTTGAGGGAGATACATGCGCTGTGGATAAAGGGGAACCAGTGGATGTATTGTACTTCGATTTCCAGAAGGCATTTGATAAGGCACCACATCAAAGGTTATTGCATAAAATAAAAACTCATGGTGTGGGGGGTAACATATTGGCATGGATGGAAGATTGGCTAGCTAACAGGAAACAGAGAATAGGCATAAATGGGTCATTTTCTGGTTGGAAAAGTGTAATGAGTGGTGTACCACAGGGATATGTGCTGGAATTTAGAAGAGTAAGGGACGACTTGATTGAAACTTATAAGATCCTGAGGGATCCTGACAAGGTGGATGTGGAAAGGATGTTTCCCCTTGTGGGAGAATCTAGAACTAGGGGTCACTATTTAAAAATAAGGGGTCGCCCATCTAAGACACAGATGAGGAGAAATTTTTTCTTTGAGGGTCGTGAGTCTTTGGAACTCTTTTCCTCAAAAGGTGGTGGAAGCAGAGTCTTTAAATATTTTTAAGGCAGAGGTAGATAGATTCTTGATAAGCAGGGGGGTGGAAGGTTGTCGGGGTAGGTGGAAATGTGGAGTACTCAGTTCAGCCATAAACATATTGAATGGCAGAGCAGGCTCGAAGGGCTGATTGGCCTACTCCTGCTCCTAAATTCGTATATTCATATGTATGTCTGTTAACATACCTTGTGCAGTAATGCCATAGGAATATGTTAAGTATTTGACGACAATACTTGTGTCAATTGTAGAGGGCTTTAAACTTAGCAGTGTAATTCTGAAATAACTTAGAAAGAGTAGGGCCCATTAAGGACCAAAGTGGCAATCTGTGTGCGAGCTGGTGGATGTAGGTGAGATTTTAAATTATTACTTTTCATCTGTATTCACAATGGAGAAGGACGATGTAGGTGTAGAGGTCAGAGAGGGGGATTGTTCTATACTTGAACATTTTAGCATTGAAAGGGAGGAGGCATTAGCGGTTTTACTGGGCTTAAAAGTGTATAAATCCTCAGGCCCAGATGAGATGTATCCCAGGCTGCTATGTGAGGCAAGGGAGGAGATTGCAGGGGCTCTGACACAAATTCTCAAATCCTCTTTGGCCACAGGAGAAGTGCCAGAGGACTGGAGGACAGCGAATGTGGTACCATTATTCAAGAAGGGTAGTCGGGATAAACCAGGTAACTACAGCCCAGTGAGACTAACATCAGTGGTTGGGAAACTGTTGGAAAAAATTCTGAGGGACAGGATTAATCTCCACTTGGAGAGTCAGGGATTAATCAGGGATAGTCAGCATGGCTTTGTCAGGGGGAGATCATGTCTAACCCATTTGTTTGAATTTTTTGAGGAGGTGACTAGCTGTGTAGATGAGGGTAAAGCAGTTAATATAGTCTACATGGACTTCAGTAAGGCTTTTGATAAGGTCCTGCATGGGAGATTGATCAAGAAGGTAAGAGCTCTTGGGATCCAGGACAATTTGGCAAATTGGATCCAAAATTGGCTTAGTGGCAGGAGGCAGAGGGTGATGATCGAGGGTTGTTTTTTGCGATTGGAAGCCTGTGACCAGTGGTGTACCGCAGGGATCGGTGCTGGGACTCTTGCTGTTTGTAGTGTACATTAATGATTTAGACGCGAATATAGGAAGTATGATCACTAAGTTCGCAGATGACATGAAAATTGGTGTGTCAAAAATAGTGAGGAGGAAAGCCTTAGATTACAGGACGATATAGATGGACTGGTAAGATGGGCAGAGCAGTGAAAATTGGAATTTAATCCTGAGAAGTGTGAGGTGATGCACTTTGGGAGGACTAACAAGGCAAGGAAATATACAATGGCTGGTAGGACCCTAGGAAGTACAGAAGGTCAGAGGAAACTTGGTGTACTTGTCCATAGATCACTGAAGACAGCAGCACAGGTAGATAAGGCGGTTAGGAAGGCATATGGGATACTTGCCTTTATTCGCCGAGGCACAGAATATAAGAGCAGGGAGATTATGATGGATCTGTACAAAATGCTAGTTAGGCCACAGCTGGAGTACTGAGTACAGTTCTGGTCGCCACACGATAGGAAGGATGGGGGACCTGAGGGCATATTTAGGGTAGATAGGAAGAAACGTTTTCCCTTAGCGGAGGTGTCAGTAACCAGGGGGCATATATTTAAGGCAAGGAGCTTAGAGGGGATTTGAGGAAAAAAAATTTCACCCAGAGGGTGGTAGGAATCTGGAACACACTGCCTGAAGGGCTAGTAGAGGCAGGAACCCTCACAACATTTAAGAAGTATTTAGATGAGCACTTGAAACGCCACGGCATACAAGGCTACGGGCCAATTGTTGGAAAATGGGATTAGAATAGATAGACTTGATGGCCGGTATGGATACGATGGGCCGAAGGGCCTGTTTCTGTGCTGTATAACTATGACTCAAAAACGTAAATGTTAGGAATAAAAGTGTAGGTTGTGCACCACCAAGTGGATATATAATGCTAGTGCATGATAAAAAACATTGGGCTGTATTTTACCAGCCCTATGGCGACGGGCTAGGCGGCAGAAGGGCTGGTAGTATGGCAGAGGAATACATTGGGTGGGGGAGCCTGACATTTTCCCATTGCCATGGCATATTACCAGTTCCGGGATCCTCAGTTTGCGGCCACCCACTGGGCAGCCAATTGAGCCACATACGTGGCTCCCACCAGCATTTTTCCTGCGTTGGGAGGGCTGACCGCCATGAGGAGACACCACCAGGTAAACCCTGGTAGCCTTACAGCGGCTTCCCAGGTAGGCATCTTCCTTAATGGCCACTCCATGGCATTGAGGCGCCCTCTTCCTCATCCTGCAGCCTCAGCAGTGGCCACCACTAGCAGCGGCGAAGCTGATCTTCTGGCCCTCTGATTGGGCTGGCTGCTCCGGGAGGTCTGCTGCCACTTTCAATTGGATGGTGGTCCTGGCAGCAGCCTGTTAATTGGCTGTCACCAGCAGAACGTCGCCCCTGGTCCCGCCGTCCACCAGCGTGGGGTCAGCGTCCACTTTTGGTACTGGCGACAGGACTTCTCAACTTCTGCCAAAATTCAGCCCATTGTTTCAAAGTACAACAGTGAAAGCTTTTTCAGGAGCAGGGATTCTGGAACTGGCCTCATCCCAACAGAAGCGCTACAGTTTGGGCCAGAATCCAGATACACCAGGTTTCTGCTTCTTGAATCTTCACCATATTATATTCAGTTAGTGGGAGGAGAGGGGCAGGCACTTCCTACGGTCACCCCACTAACTTAGGGAGCATGTCTGCAACTGTTCTTGGACTGTCTGATGACTTCTGCCCAGGTCACCACAGTTATATCCCATTGTAGGTCTTAAGAAGGGATGTGCATTTCTATTGCACATCTACATATGTGGGTATCTAGCCTGAATATTTAAATGAGCCCATCCCTGGGATTTGAGATTGAGTTAATGGCAGGCTGAAGCAGTTGGTGGAAGACCTGTCCAGCTGCACTTACATTCTCCTAAATGGTTTGCAGAATTTGCAAACCTTTCTTTTTGTGGTTTGAGTGTTCTAATGTAAAGCCATGTCTTCCCGGTTAGGATGTATTTTAATGTAAGTTTAGGCACTGAGCAAAGTTATACTAACCAGTAAACTTGGCTCTGATAACCTGTTCAATATCAGAGGGACCTTGCAGAAAATCAGAGAAGTGTCTGTCTTGTCAGTTCTCTACAAGGTTATAACTGGAATTATGCCAGAAGAATTGCTAGAGCTTAAGCTATATTTCAATATTTGTGCTACGAATGTTAGTTATTGCAGATCCGTGTGACCAGTCACAGAACTTCACAGTGAAGTTGCATACAGCAGTGCTGTTACCTAGAACTCTGTTCATTGTACATGGGAATACAAATGCCGAGTAGGCATTACTTGTTAAACCAGGAATGTTGAAACTTAGATCAGACTGAAAAATCTGTGGCTTGGCCATTGGTGCCTATCCAATTTCTTTGATGTCACAGCATCGACCAGAAATAAATTCATGAGACATTTGGTTTCATGCAGTTATCTCTAGCTACGTCCCATTGTTATGTCACCGATAATAAAAAAGAAACTTTTGAGTTTTATCAAGAGACATTAATTAGTGATCTATTGGTACAAGCAGCAGGCATCTCTGCTCTGAAGGTTAAGAAAAAAGTAGCCAGACAAAATAGGAAAGGGTGGTGGGGGAAGACAGCATGATTGTAAAGTCATAACAAAAACCTGTTCTGAATATGGACTAAATTTCTAATTTCAATGTTAAAACCATCTGGACGACTTTATTACACTGGGTGCCAATTACCTTTTAAGAAAATGTCAAAACTATGTAAAGTGTTTCTGCCTCAAGCAGAAAAATGAGAAATACTTTTTGCATAAGGTAAAACATTTCTTTCAGGTGATCTGTGTCAATCTGATTATAAGCTAAATTGGTGTAGAAATTGCTCCTATAATAGGTGTAACAATGTGTGCAGATTTATATGGCAGGTTGTGTGGTAATACTGGATTGCCAAAGCCAGAATACAAAATATATTTTTTTAATCTCCCCTTTGAAAAGCATTGATTGTATCAATTTTTATGTTTCACAGATTAGGCTTTAAAAGTAATTCATTAGTTCTGAAGCTTTGGAACATCCTGACAACATAAGGTGTTGCACAAATGAAAGTTTTTTTCTACCTTCATGTATTTTGTTTTCAATGTTTCTTAGAGTCAGCTGGTTCCTCCAATGGCTGTAGTAACAACGCTGGAGTATGTGAACAGCTCTGCCTGCCCAGACCCAATGGAGCATACACTTGTGCTTGTACTACAGGCTATCGCATGAACCCAGATAACAAGACCTGCTTATCCTTTGACTCATTTGTGATTGTGTCCCAGCTGACCATTATCCGAGGTTTCACGCTGGATGCGAATGACCATTCAGAAGCCATGGTTCCAGTGGGTGGCTTTGGTAGGTATCCTAATTCTCGACAGTAAAATGGGTTGGGAATGGAAATTTTACAATAAGTACATCACAGAAATTGGTGATTCTGATGGCACATCACACATGTTTTCGTCGATGTTTATATATTTTAATTATTCAGCAAAAGTTCTGTCATGCTTTACAAAATATCTTAAGTTTTTTCATGATCCACACCCTGCCAAAACAATGTAGAAAATGTTTTAAAGGCAATTCTACATAGGATGTCCTTTTATTATGTGTTACACTATACTTTATTAAGAGATTAATTTGTATAAGTACATCTTCATTAACCTCATTTATGTCAAGAATCTTACCAAGAACTTGATTAAGTATAATAAAAACCAATGGATTCCGGCAGATTGGAAGTTAGCAAATGTAACACCACTATTCAAGAAAGGAAGGAGTGAAAACAGGGAACTACAGGCCAGTTAGCCTGACATCAGTCATTGGGAAAAGGCTGGACTCTATTATTAAGGAAGTCTTAACAAGGCACTTCGAAAATCTTAGTGTGATCAGATAAAGTCAACTGATTTTCCAAAAGGGAGATGGTGTTTGACAAATTTATTAAAGTATTTTCGAGGATGTAACCAGTAAGGTAGATAAAGGGGAACCAATAGATGTAGTATACTTGGATTATCAAAAGGCATTTGATAAGTTGCCACACAAAAGGCAAATATGCAAGATAAGAGTGCAGGGGATTGGCGGTAATATATTGGCATGGATAGAGGATTGGTTAACAGACAGGAAGCAAATAGGGATAAATGGGGCATTTTCAAGTTAGTAGGCTGTGACTAGTGGAGTGCCACAAGGATCAGTGCTCAGGCCTCAGCTATTTACAATCTATATTAATGACTTAGATGAAAAGACTGAGAGTAATGTACCTAAGTTTGTTGACGATACAAAGCTAGGTGGAAATGTAAGCTATGAGGAGGACACAGAGAGGCTGCAAAGAGATATAGACAGGTTAAGTAAGTTGGCAACAAGGTGGTAGATGGAGTATAATGTGGGGAAGTGTGACGTTATTCACTTTGGTAGTAAGAACAGAAAAGCAGAATTTTTTTTAAAAGGCGTGAAACTTTTAAATATTAATATTCATAAAGACGTGGGTGTACTCATACAAGGAATACAAGAACTTAGCATGCAAGTACAGCAAGACGATTGGAGTACAAGAATAAGGAAGTCTTACTACATTTGTACAGGGCTTTGGTGAAACCATACCTGGAGTAATGTACGCAGTTTTAGTCTCCATATTTAAGGAAGGATATACTTGCATTGGAGTTGGTACAGCAACAGTTAACTGGTTCCTGGGATGAGAGAATTGTCATATGATAAAAGGCTGAGTAAATTGGCCTATACTCTCTGGAGTTTAAAAGAATGAGAGGTGGTCTCATTGAACCATACAAGACCCTGAAGGGGCACAGTCTCAAGTTAAGGGGCTGATCATTTACGACTGAGATGAGGAGAAATTTCTTCACTCAAAGGGTTGTGCATCTTTGGAATTCTCTACCCCAAAGGGTTGTGAATGCTCCATTGTTGAATATATTTAAAACTGAGATAGATTTTTAATCTCTCAGGGAATCAAGGATTATGGGGAGCAGGCAGGAAAGTGGAGTTGAGGCAGAAGATCAGCCATGATCGTTTTGAATGGTGGAGCAGGCTCGAGGGGCCATATGAGCTACTCTTGCTCATATTCCTTATATTCTTATGTCAAGTGATGTGTAATGAATTCCATATGCTAGAGCCACTGGAAAATTATGGAAGATTGTCGCAAAAATTGCACTAATTTTCCCTCATTTCTCCCTCTCCAACTTCACATTGAAACTCTTCTTCTCCCTCTTATAATTCATGCTGCACTTTCTCCCCAGTTAATGTACCCAATCTTTCTCGCTTCACCTTTCACCACTACTCTTGCCTCCTATTGGATGCTGCTGCTACTCAGGGATGTTAAACACTGTTGTATGAGGGACTTACTCATCTCACAAAGCTATCACTATCAAGTGTTCTTAACAGCAGCATGCATTATTGTTTAATTCCCTGGAGCAGCATTGGGAGAAGTGGTAAAAAGTGAGTAACGTTTGACAAAACAGTTTTATTGTAAAATTATTGATAATGTGAACTACCAATCATCAGATTCATTACTTTAACGATAGGTTTTGTGTAACTTGACACATTTTGTGAGCGTGGAACCACAACAGCTACAAATATATAAATGTGTAATCCAAAGGCTCGTGCAGTTAATGCCATTTTGATCTGGAATTGTGCAATTTAGCTTTTTAACAGAAAAGAAAAATCCTCAAATTAAATTCCTATCTATTTAATATTAAGTAGATACTAACCACAATCTTCTTGAAAACTACTAATAAGATGTCCACAATTCTGAGGAATTTACAGCTGTTGGATATTTTACATGTTTAAAAATTAAGTAACTTTAAAATATTTAGGTTTGTATCCACCTCACAACTCATTCCAAAAATGTTTTCTATTGTTACTTTCAATTCAGAGGTTTCTTTGTTCTTTTCTCAAGCTAGGAATGTTGCATTTAGAGGAAGTAATGTTTTTATGCTTCCTTTTAGGTCGCTTTGCCCTGCACCTGGATGTACACATATCCTCAGGGTTTATTTACTGGTGTGACTTCAGTACCATAACGTCAAGGAGTGCTATCCGGAGAATTAAACCTGATGGGTCTTCCTTCCAAAATATTATAGTTACAGGAATTGGTCAGAATGGTATTCGAGGAATTGCAGTGGATTGGGTGACAGGTCAGGGGCTGAACAAGTTTATATCTTCTAGATTTACAGTAATCACCTGCAATTTCTGTGTGCTGGAAAATGTATTTATTAAAGGAGAATGATGATCTAATGATTAGTTCATTATAAACATTATCTCACTCGTGTAAAAATAGAAGGCAATAACAAACAACTGCAAAATAAGAGAAATCAAAACAGGTTGATACATGCCAGCATTTTGGTAAGGCTTTTTCTAAAATGACAATTTCTCTCTTTTGATTATTGACAAAGTCCAGATCCACCCTAAATAGATGGAAACCTGAATATGCTACTTCATAACATTTCTAGTATTAAATCCCTCTAAATGATTGAAAGATGGTAAATATCTTAGTGTTCAGATAATAGTGTTCAGAAAGTACTGTAGTTATAGTCAGCTCAGGCTTCCCTTTTGCTGTTCATGATCTCTAGTTCAAATTTCTGTGTTCTATGTTCACAGCTAATTATTGTTTTCTTATTTCTTTAAATAATGTCAATCTTAGAATTGTGAAATACCAATTATGTAATTTGTTTCAGAATTCAGGTTTTGGATTTGCATTCTGTATTTCAGATCAAACTTTTAGAATAAGACAAGTTCCTTCGCCATCCTATATTTGTAGAAACTATAATCCATATAAACTGAAAATTCCTCTATCACCATCAGTGCTGAATTGGCAGTGGAGGTGATCTGATCCCAAGCATACTGAAACCGGGAGGCATGAGACCACCTCTAGGAGATAGTCTCACTATGCATGGGTTCACGGCTGATGTAGTATAACACCAGCTTGGTGTGAAGCATTTTAAAAGTGCCCAGCAGTCAGTTTCACTGTTAGGGTGAAAGCTCTTCTAAAACTAAAAATTAGCTGTCTGGAGAGTGGAGCTGTGTACATGCATGCAGTCGCCAGTATAATTCAGGTCAGCCAACTCTGCATCATACTGTTCTGACCAGAAATCATAGCTTAATAATACCTGTTACTTTTGGTGTCAGATGTTCCAATTTTTCTTCATTATAAGTGCCTTCTTCAGCTGGACACCAATCATCCAAACATAGCATCTGCTATATTTCACAAAGCAAAGAAAATATAAATTTTTATATATTGTACAAAGTAACTAAAATGATCAGGGATAAATATATATATATATTAAAATCAAGCAGTGGTTTTAACTTGTATGTGGATTTGTAGTTGCACCACCCTGAAACATATGACTGGACTCTAAACTGATTCAGTACTATATACAACTCTGCAATTCAACCCTGACCATATATGCTATTGTAAAACCTGCTGGTTATCCTAGGAAAGGAATGATATTTGTTTCTTTTTATGTGATACAGGCAATCTCTATTTCACAAATGCTTTCATAACTGAAACATACATTGAAATTCTCCGTTTGAATACCACTTTTCGTCGAGTTCTCATCAAAACCACAGTAGATCTGCCTAGACACATTGTTGTAAATCCAAAGCGCCGATATATCTTCTGGGCTGACTATGGGCAGAATCCCAAAATTGAACGTGCTTTCCTTGATGGCTCCAACAGAACAATCTTGGTGGATGATGGTATTGTCATGCCACGAGGTCTAACTGTTGACCACACAAATGATTACATCTACTGGATTGATGACTCCCTCGACCTGATTGCTAGGATCTCACCTGATGGTGATCAGCATCAAATAATTCGCTATGGGAGTCGCTATCCAACTCCATATGGAATCACCATCTTTGAAAATAGTATGATTTGGGTGGACAGAAACATGAAGAAGGTTTTACGTGCAAGTAAAGAACCTGGAAACATGGAACAACCTTCTGTTATTCGAGACAACTTGAACTTGTTAAGGGATGTGGTTATGTTTGATAAAAAGATTCAACCAACATCACCCCAGCAAGTTAACAATAATCCCTGTTTGGAGCTTAATGGAGAATGTGCCCAATTTTGTTTTGCATTGCCTGGTTTTCAAGTGCCAAAATGTGGATGTGCCCATGGCAGGTTGGATGCGAATGGAAAACAGTGCATGATCGTTACTAATGATTATTTGATCTATGCAACAGAAACCTCCATTCGCAGTCTTCACCTGGATACTGCTGAACACTCACTGCCCTTCTCAGTAGTAAATGTATGGTGGACTGCAGTGGCACTTGACTATGACGTCATCGACAACAGAATTTATTTCACACAAATTTTTGGCCAAGGACGCAGTACAATCAGCTTCATCAGTCTTGATGAAATTTCTGCTTCTCCTACACAGGTGGTAACAGGTAAATACAGCAATCACTTTACAGACAGTAACATAATTATTAGTTATACCATATTATAATTAAATACCAGATCCCAAGAATTGGTCGATAAAAGTTCCCATACTCTCCATTCTGTGCTTCTGGTTTTCTTTGTTTCCACTCTCCCTCTGCCCTATCTTTGGTGGCTGTGCCTTCAGCTGTCTAGGTCCTACATTCTGGAATTCTTTCCCTAAACCCTTCCACCTTTCCACTCATCTGTCCTCTTACCAAGCTTTAGGTCAACCCTCCTAATATCCCTGTCAATGGCTCAGTGCTCATTTTTAAAAATGTGTTTATGCTCCCATGAAGCACTTTAGGACATTTATCTGCAATAATGGCACATAGGATGTTACGGGCCCCCCCCCCCCACCCCCGAGGCGAGGTCACAGGCAGGGGGGCAAGGAGTATCATGACGGGTGGCGGGAGGGTTGCGGCGGATTGGAGGGTCCGTTACCTCCCTGTTGCCCAGCGATCCTCCCGGGGTGGGCTAGGCTAAAGACAGCCTCCCCACCCAGAGGCCAATTGAGGCTCTTAAGTGGCCAATTAGGGACCTCTTCTTGTTGCCACTGGCATCTTACCAGCGGCAGGTGTGGTGGGCGGGGAGGCCTCCGCCGTGTGGAGAGGACCCCTTGTAAAAAGAGGCACCCTCACTGCGGGCTTGGGGGTGGTCCCTCTTCCGTGAGCAATTTGTGGCCCACGGAGGGCCTCACCAGGAAGCAATTCACCCCCCGGGACCCCCCCCTCCCAATGGACTGCAAGACCACTCCCTAACCCCCACTTGCCAGGGCCTTCCGGACTGGCCCCGGCGACCCTGCCTGACCTCCCTCTTGTCCGGGTTTCCACCACTGGGCTCGAGTCCGAGGCCCCTGCAGTACTGGCAGTGGTCACTGCTCTCAGTAGCACTACCGTTACTGTTGAGCTGCCTGTGCTCTGACTGGCCGGCATCTCTTGGAGGTGGATCCCCATCTCTTTAAAGGGACAGGGATTCTGCCTCCTAAAACTTTGAGGATCACTACAATGCGCTGAGAAAATGCAGAGGCGGGGGTGACCCGACACCAGGCGTGCTGCCTCAAGCACAAAATCCTGCCCTATAAGTGCAACTTGTGGAATTCAGAATTGTTAACAACCGTGTTATCAGATTGTTATAGTTACAACAGATAATAGGCAAACCATTATTTTAAATGCAATAAAAATTGATCTTGTTATCAGAATAACAAGAACGACGTTAATATTATTGATTCTACCAGTAACAATGCATTGTAACGACTGAGCCTTATAACTAATTTAAGTGTTATCATTGGTGTTCATTATGTGAATTTTAAGGCTAGAATTAACAGCCTAATGGATTCAATCCTAGAATATCAGGTAGAACATATGGCTTAGTTAGCTCAGGATCCTGTACTCCAACATTAGACCATTTTTTTAGTTACTGGAACTGCTTTTTCCCCGGGTGGAGCAAAGCGTTACAAGGGGTCATAAATTTAAGGTGAAGGGTGGGAGATATAAGGGGGATGTCAGGGGAAGGTTCTTTACCCAGAGAGTGGTCGAGGCATGGAATGCCTTGCCCGGGGAAGTTGTTGAGTCAGAAACTTTAGGGACTTTCAAAAGGCTTTTGGATAGGCATATGGATAAAGGAGAATGATGGGGTATAGATTAAATTGTCCTTGACAGAGGACAAAGGATCGGCACAACATTGTGGGCCGAAGGGCCTGTTCTGTGCTGTATGTTCTATGTTCTATGTTCTATGTTCTATGCTTGCTATTACTTAAGAAATTTAAAATGGGTTCTAAGAATGCATGACTCAAACTCAAGTTAATGTTGGTTATTCAACAAACAGAGCTTTTTACTTTTATACATCGGTGACTGTATATTTTAAACTATTACATAATACATATAAATGTTTGTTCTGAGGCTTGGGTGCTCCTGATGGAATTGCCTATGACTGGATCAACAAGAGGATTTATTATAGTGATTATTTGAATCAGACGATCAGCTCCATAAGGGTGGATGGCAGTAATCGCACAATCATCGCAAATGTTCAGAGGCCAAGAGCTATCGTACTGGATCCTTGCAGAGGGTAAGTTTGGCCAAACTGTAGATTAAAACTGAATGTTTTATGATTCAGTTCCTGTCACAAGCTATCTTGGGATCTTTTTTACCTTTTGTTATCTATTGAAATTAGTTTTAAGAAAGTTCTAATAGCTTTTATCCAGCAAGCAAGTGCAAATATCATATTGGACAGCCATGGGAGCCGAACAGAACAGAAGCCATTGTAGGCATGCAGCATGTACAGGACCGAGTGGGAGGACTTGAACCAGTCAGACTGGGAATGGCCAGATTTCTGGCTATTGCAAAAGTTCATTATCATGAGAAAGCAAAGTTAGATGCTGCTGCTATTACCTCCTGATTTTTAGGAATTCAGTAAAATGATGGGCTGACTATTTTGGATTAAGGGCAATTAGGGGCAATAAATGGTGGCCTTGCCAGCAACAGTCTAATCTCAAGAACAAATCAAAAAAAATATATTTATAGTGGGGAAAAAATGAGCAGAATCATGTTGTTACGACCAGGTGAGAAAGGTGTCTAGGGATCTAGACTACTTCACCTGGTCTTATTGTAACAGGGCTTAATTTTAAACACACTATGTTTTGAGCTTCGCCTTTGTGAATCCATGTTCACAAATTTCCAATTATAAGGCAAAGAAAGGAGCACAAACAGGCTTTCTTTGGTTTAAAGAAGAAAGATAACATTTATTGAACCTTAAACTTAAACTCTAATAATGTTAATGCCTACGGATATATGATGTGCCCACGCCAGCATGCACATGCAATACATATGTGCAAATAGGGACAGAAAAGAGCAGAAGAAAAGATAAGTAGAACAGTTTGAGGCAATATCTTGTTACTGTTTCTCGAGCTCGCTGTCGTCCTTGATTGAAGATATGGTCTTGCATTTCCTTGGGGCTCAGTATTCTTCGTAAACCTTGTTCATGTAGGAGATTTTTCTCTCTGAGTTTAGGTGTCTTCACAAGATTCAGTTCCATGGAAAAGAGATGGAGGTAGGCAGACGGGAGAAGAGATATTCTCTTTTGTCCGGCTTTCTGATCTCCAGTTTTCTCCAGTTTTCTCCAGTTTAAAACTCTCAGTTCAAATCTCTGCAACAGCCAGTTAGTCATGTGACTAAAACTGATCTGACCACTTCTGTATATTGGGGCAGGGACTGGTTCCCTTTGTTTTACCTCTGTCTGGCACAATGCAAATGTCTTTCCAGTCAGGTGGCTTGCAATTTTTAAGTTTTAATGTTCACGTGGCGAAATAATGTGTGCCTCAGTCTTGGCAGGTGTGGGGAGGGGGTTTGCCTGACAATGTTCATTCAGTTTTATTAGCTGCTGTAAATGGATATAAGGGGACAGTGATGTCTGCTACCTGAGGGCTCCTGTTCACAAATATGGACTGTAACTTCTAGATGGCTAATTAGAATATCAGTCTTGTATGAAGAAATAATGAGGGCAATTTTTGTCAAACTACAACTCCATTTACACTTATAAACAGGACGATAGCAAGAACAAAATTGTGTATGAAATGGAACTGCTGAGTTACCGCTGGTTACCCACCCATTCCAGTTTTTGGGTTGACTTCCATTTAAGTAGCCACAGTTCCCATTAGAAAAATATGGGGTGGGGGAGGGGCGTGAAACTAAATAAATATATGCAAATTGGGGGCACAAGATCTTGTCACAGCCATTTTTGTTCCTGCCTGTGTTACTACTGCTAGTTCCTCAACCTGCCCGTAGACCAGGAGCGGTACAGGATGGTGGCTATTTAAGGGGATCCTGAGGTGCTGTCAGGTAAAATGCTGGAAAATGATCACACTTGGGAGCCATTTTGCTTGTATTGCATCATGGCTTTTGGCTATTTAGACCATTTCAAGGTGCTTGTAGAACCTTCAGAACCCTTTGAATGCTTCGGGCAATGCATCTTTATGAGAGTTTGCCTGGCAATTCTATAAGCAGAAGAGGAGCAGGAGGAGGACAGAGCTGCAGCTGCATGATGAGGCAATAGGAGGTCTACTTTCAGGAATTATTACCTTCCAAATGCAGTTTATAGGTTAAGGACAACCTACCGGCAGTTCTCTGATGAATAGTGCATAAGGAGACTGCACTTGTTCAAAGGGGCCTATCACAGAGTTGCGTCACTTCCTGCATCAAGACCTGCAACCAATTCCAACATTTCACACATTGTTGCCTGTTGCAGTCAAGGTCACTACACTCTTGGACTTGTTTCCCTCGAACTTCTTCCAGGCTACCAGATATGATACTGAGATATCAGTAACATGTGATTCTGCTGTTCGTGCTTGCATTAAGCAGGTGACTGATGCCATGTTTGCTTGAGCAAATACTTCCATTACTTTCCCCATGGGCATCTAGAAGCAACAGGGATGGGCTTTGGAGCTTGCACAGATTATATCATTCCCAAGTGCAGTATATCATTGCCTATACCTATATCGCCATCTGGCCCCCTTCGCACGACCCATTGTTCCCAGGAATAACAAAATCTTCCATTCCATTAATGTACAATTGGTGTGTGATCACAAGCAGCCCTTCACACAAATCTGCAGCCATTTTCTTGGCAGCTGCCATACAGCTTTTATGTTACAGCGATCCTCTATTCCCCCCACTCACCGAAAGTGAGAGGCTTGCTGCTTGGGGTAAAGATATCATCTGCACACTTGGCTCATAACTCCTCTTGGGAACCCACTCTCCATACGGACCTGCCCTACAATCAGCTCCATCAGTCAAATAGAGCCCTAATTGAGCAGGTCAGTGAAGTTCTCAAATTATTTTGCTGACTAGACAAGCCTAGTGGCTTCTTGTAATACTGTTCCCAAAAAGGGGCCCATATGGTAGTGATTTGCTATATGCATAAAAGGTTTGCTGTACAGCATATGGAGCAATCATTGGATGAGGACCGTCAGGATGAGGAGGGAGAGGGCACTGCTGACATAGAGGATAAACTGGAAGTAGGAGGACTCCAACAGTTGCCTGCAGAGCTCTTCGGCAGCAACTTATGAAGAATATATCAGCTGACTGATCTGTTTCCCTGCTTTAAGTTATCTCCAACACGTGTGCCAGTCTTTCCACCCTCAAATAACTAGCATGTAGTCAAAAACCAGCATTGAATGACATGTTAACTAACGTTTCAGGGTCACCATCTACTATAGGAACACTTTCTGCACACAAAGATTTCAAAAAAGGTTATTATTTACAGCCTTAAACAAATGCCCGACATCATCACCCAAGTAGGAGCCCTTAGTTCCTTTCTTAAGTGCTCTCACCTTCTCTCGTGCTCCTGTGAGCTGCTACTTCAATTGCTGCAGCTTGGGAGGTGGAAAGTTGCTGTGGCTCAATCAAAGGCTCTTGAGATGCCAGCAGTTGGTAACCCTTGATGGTGAGAGTCCAGATATGCTGCCATCCAGAAAGTGGGTAACACATTCCATTCCAGTTGCACCACTGATTTGCAGGAGAGCAGATTGCAGGAGATCTAGGATGCAAATGAAGCCCCTATTCATTTGGCGTCCACCCTGACCAGTGCAGAGGAGGTGGTGGAGAACAGAGCCTGCATGGCCAGAGTATTAATATCCCTGAGAGATGCTTTTACTGGTGGTACAGACTCCTGGAGGGTGTAACATAGGAAATAGGAGGAAGAGTTGGCCATTCGGCCCCTTGAGCCTGCTCCGCCAGTCAACTAGATCGTGACTGATGAGATACCTCAACGCCACTTTCCCACATTATCCCATATCCCTTCATATCTTTAATAACTAGAAATCTATCGATTTCTGTCTTGAACAAACTCAATGACTGAGCCTCCATAGCCCTCTGGGGTAGAGAATTCCACAGATTCACCACCCTCTGAGTGAAGAATTTCCTCCTCATCTCAGTCCTAAATGGCCTACCTCTTATTCTGAGACTGTGTCCCCTGGTTCTAGACACCGCCGCCCCCCCCCCCCCCCGCCACCACCCCAGCCAGGGGAAACATCCTTCCTGCATCAACCTCTGTAAGAATTTTGTATGTTTCAATGAGATCACCTCTCATTCTTCTAAACTCTAGAGAATATAGGCCCAGATTCCTGAATCTCTGCTCTAAGGACAATCCCGCCATCTCAGGAATCAGTCTGGTGAACCTTCGTTGCATTCCGTCTATGGTAAGTATATCCTTCCTTAGGTAAGGAGACCAAAACACAATATCCCAGGTGCGGTCTCACCAATTTCTCTTGCTCAAATTCTCTTGCAAGAAAGGCCAACATACCATTTGCCTCCCCAATTGCTTGCTGCACCTGCATGTTAGCTTTCATACGAACATTCGGACATAGAACATCGAATTAGGAGCAGGAGTAGGCCATTCAGCCACTTGAGCCTGCTCCACCATTCAATAAGATCATGGTTAATCTGATTGTAACCTCAAGTCCACATTCCCACCTATCCCCGATAACCTTTCACCCTCTTGCATATCAAGAATTTATCTACCTCTGCCTTAAAAATATTTAAAGAATCTGCTTCCACTGCCTTTTGAGGAAGGGAGTTCCACAGACTCACGACCCTCTGAGAGAAAACATTTCTCCTCATCTCTGTTTTAAATGGGCAATCCCCTTATTTTTAAATAGCAACCCCTAGTTCTGGAGTCTCACACAAGGGGAAACATCCTTTCCACATCCGTCCTGTCTAGACCCCTCAGGATCTTATATGTTTCAATCAAGTTGCCTCCACCTCTTACTCTCCTAAACTCCAGCGAATACAAGCCTAGCCTGTCCAACCTTCAGTGGTCTCATCAATGCCCTGTATAACTTAAGCATAACTTCCCTACTTTTGTATTCAATTCCCCTTGCAATAAACAATAACATTCTATTAGCTTTCCTAATTATTTGCTGAACCTGCATACCAACCTTTTGTGATTCATGCACTAGGGCACCCAGATCCCTCTGCATCTCAGAGTTGTGCAATCTCTCACCATTTAGATTTTATGCTTTTTTTATTTTTCCTGCCAAAATGGATAATTTCACATTTTCCCATATTCTCCTGCATTTGCCAGATCTTTGCCAACTCACTTAATCTATCCATATCCCTCTGTAGCCTCCTTATGTCCTCAGTCTTCAGTGACTTATGAACATGCACACCCAGGTCCCTTTGGAAATCAACACTTCCCAATCTCTCACCATTTAAGAAATACTCTGCATTTTTGTTTTTCCGACCAAAGTGGATAACTTCACATTTTTCCACATTATATTCCATCTGCCATGATCTTGTCCACTCACTCAGCCTTTCTAAATCCCTTTGAAGCCTCTTTGTATCCTCCTCACAACTCACGTTCCCATCTAGTTTTGTGTGGTTAGCAAACTTGGAAATAATACATTTGGTCCCCACATCCAAATCATTGATATAGATTGTGAATAGCTGGGCCCAAGCACTGATCCTTGTGGTACCAAACTAGTCACAGCCTTCCAACCTGAGAATGATCCATTTATTTCTACTCTCTGTTTTCTGTCTGTTAACCAATTCTCAATCCATGCCAGTATATTACCCCCAATCCCATGTGCTCTAATTTAGCATACTAACCTCTTGTGTGGGATCTTATCGAAAGCCTCAGGTTTCAGGCTCAGGTGCAGCCCCCACTGAGGTGACCACACGATCCATAGTTGATGGCACTGTGTTGATGCTGTGTGCCAGAACTACAAAATGTTGGTTGTGGACTCCTGAATACGATGACATTCGGCATAGGTTCACTGAATAGACAGTCCAGTGCATTGAGCAATTGCTGGTACTTGCACTTAAAGCAACTTTCTTTTAAAGACTGGGCCCCTGAATTCTGGATCTCTGTCCTTTTCACCAAAGCTTAGGCTCAACTTTGCCCTACAGAGAACAGTTTCCTGGGAAACCCTTTACACTTGCACCTGCTCCTGCTCAGTTGTCCTTGGTGAATCACCAAATACAGACCTCTCTAACACTATCTGTACCACATGGATAGCTGATTTCTGTGCTGGTGCTTGGAAGGGTGAGAGCACTCAGTCTGTTCACTAAGTTCTGAATCATATGATATACCTTCAAAGTGGAGGAGAGAACAAGGGTTAGCAAATGATGACAACGGTAAGCAGTAGCAATTGAGTGACAGTACAATGCATCGCCAGGCTGTCATGCTGAGATTGTGAGTAAGAGTGTTAAATAGAAAGAAAAAAGGAAATGAATATCACATAATTGTGTGGATTGGAATGCATGCCTGTAAAGGAACTTGCCTGATTTTCCTCCATTAACCTAAATGAAAGAAAATGGAGCAGATTCCTTTTTCAGTGTGTACTGCAAGCAACTCAGTTTGTTGCTACAAGCTGCAGCCAGGCAATCCATTACGCTTAGGCCCAGGCCAGGAAAACCTCCCCTTGTGTCTTTTACATTGTATTAAAATGGCAGTATGCTCATGGTACAATATATTCATAATTGCCTTGATTGATACGTTTTTCTAACAGGTATATGTATTGGACTGATTGGGGAACCAATCCTAAGATAGAACGAGCAACACTAGGAGGAAGCTTTCGGATACCTATTATAAATACCAGCTTAGTATGGCCAAATGGACTGACAATGGACTATGAAGATCGGAAACTCTACTGGGCTGATGCTTCACTGTAGGTTTATGATCATTGTTTATTGATTTCCTGTCATTTATGGGCTAATGTGAGAGAATAAAAGTTTTATTTAACTGTACTTGAAATGTTTTTAATATCCTTATTTACAAATTATTTATACTTAATTTTAAGTTTTGTTCCTTTTTGTGCTCATATTAGCATTGTAAATTTTAATACTTTTACCATTTCAAGCATCTCGCATCAATATCAGGACATGCACAGCATTAGTTAGCTCATTTTGCTACTCTGCTCCAACATTGTGCTTTTACTGTAACAACAGAAGAGTGCCATTCACTGTGACAATGTCAAATTTAAATTTCCAGTTGTCACAACACCCATCTTTCTGATCACTCTGAATGAAATTGTCAGTTTAAGAACATTTATTTTTCGAGTAAGAATAACCCATTTGGACAACCAAATCGAGAGGACGTTAATTTCTTCCATTTTGTACCTTGGACCACTGTGTCTAATGTATTGTACCCGATATAAACAGAAAAGAATTTTGTTTTTAAATGTCCAGCTAGTATGTGAACACCAACAGGCAACCATAGCGATGAATGCCTGTATCCCTGGGAGCTCTTACAATGCTTTCATTTTAAGGTCTGTCCCACTCTTACTTGAAGGAGAGGAAGAATGGAAGATTCCCCCACCCAGATTCCCTTCCCATCCCGTCCCTCCCTTGAGGCCCTTCCAAAACACTCAGCCTGCAATTTACCTTTTTGCAGGCGAGCCTTTCTTTGGTGGCAGCTGATAGCCTCACACTCCCTCCTTCAGGCCAGCTGCAGCTTTCAGGCAAACAGCTGACTGGCAACATGCAGATGAGGCCTGAGAGTTAAAATATGCAGGGCCTGAAATCTGAGTCAGTGGATGCATTTTACACTTGCCCTTTCCCACGCCTGCCTGAAACTTACTCAGAGTTAAAATCAGCTCATGTATGTTGGACAAGTAGCCTGACATTACAAAGGCAGTGACGGGATTAAGGTAGTGAAGGGATAGATTGGTGCTATCAGCTTATAGAAACCTGATGCTATATTTGGAGATGATGTTGCAACGGGATACCATGTAAGTAAGATTGAGGAGGGGCTGAGGATAGATCCTTGTGGACTTCTGAGTAACAGTGGGTGCAAGAAAATAAGCCATTGCTTGAGGTGTACTGACTATGATTGGCTAGGTAAATTTATATATTACTTTGAGTTGCAACAAATATCATCAGAGATAAACTTAAAAAAAAGAATCACATTTTCATTGTGTCATCATTTATGATCTCAACCCTGAGCTTTTTGGTTCTGAACTTAAGTTCATCAAATTTATTTTTAAAATTTAATTATCAACATTGTCTCCAACAATTTCTGTGGGTTTACCACTTGTAAGCGGCCCACAGTGTATCACTGGTATGAGAGTTATTTGAAAATGTTAGTTTTAAATAATTCATATTTTTGCAACATTCGATGATATTCTATTTCAGACGGAAGATTGAGCGCAGTAGTCTTACAGGTACAGACCGTGAGGTGATTGTTAGCACTGCAATTTACCCATTTGCAGTGACCCTCTATGATGAATATCTCTACTGGACAGACTGGAACACTAGAAGCATCTACCGGGTCAATAAGCATGATGGGTCAGACCAGACTGTGATGATACAAAACCTACCACATCGTCCAATGGATATCCATGTCATGTCTGAGAGGAAGCAGCAGCAATGCAGTAATCCATGTGATCAATTTAATGGAGGCTGCAGTCACATCTGTACTACAGGTACTAACTATTCCTACCTAAAGCATTTAAATAATAGGATATAACATGATGTAACATTAATCTCTCGATTCTGTATTCAGACCTTCTTTTGAGAACATAACTTATGCAAATAGGAACAGAAGATAGGAACAGGAGTAAGCCATTCAGCCTCTTGAGCCTGTTCCACCAATTAATTAGATCATGGCTGATCTGTACCTCAACCCCATTTACCTGCATTTACTCCATAACCTTTGATTCCCTTACCTAGCGAAAGTCTATTGATCATGGTGTTGAAAGTTTCAATTGCTGCAGTCTTTTGGGGAAAAAGTTCAAAATTTCACTATGCTGTGTGTGGAAAATGCGCATCCCAATTTGACTCCTAAATGGCCTAGTTTTACTTTCAAGAACATACCCCTTTGTTTTGGATTTCCCACAAGAGGAAATAGTTTTCTGTATCCACCCTATCAAATACCTTTATGATTTTAAAGATTTTGGCTAGATCACATAGAAGAATGTATGAAATGTATTAAGAAAATATACTGGAGGAGAAATTTGTTCGCGTAGCAGTGTTATGCAGACTTACTACAATTTACTGGGGCAGGCAGTACCGTGAGCTACACAGTGTTCTTCAATGATATCAATGAACATTCCCCCCTGAGAAATCAGTGTAAGTCTGCGTAGCACTGTTAGAAATGGTGCTATGAATTTCTCTTCCCCTGATTTTACTCTTCACGCTATGAATATGATGTAATGCTGCCAGATAGGAAGCCTGCTTTTACCAGTTTGCTTCAGGGAACTGTTCTTAAGAAGAGCACATATAGGTCAGACACCATAAAAAAGGTACATAATACTTTACAGATCCAATGGTCTTTAACTTTCTGTTCTCTGTTCCTTTTCTAATATAAAAATATTTTTTGATACACTTTTGTTCAAGTGTTGATTTCAGTTCATAACTCATATTCATTTAAAATCATAAAGTGCTGGAAATACTCAGCAGGTCTGGCAGCATCTGTGCAGAGAAAACAGTTAACGTTTCAAGTCTGTGATGTTTCATCATATTCATATATTGTCCACCTCAGAAGATAAGAATGCGTGTATTAGTTGGGTTTCCAGAGAGAAGGGATTCATGGATTGCAAATTAGTCTAACATATTGAAAAAAAAGAGGGAAGTAGACCGAGAGTTTCCTTTCCAGTGGTTATGCAATCTTAAGTGCGGCACTAATTAGGAGCCAGTTCTGTAGGAAATGACAAGGGAAGCCCACATAGCTTTTGTCTTTTGCTGTCAATGTATTAAAATCCTGCACCACCAACTTGTTACTTCTCTTAAACATGCATCTGGATACATAATCCAGCTGTCTTTGAGTATTATGCATTTAGAAAATTACAGGTGAGGGAGAGATGTATAGTAACCGTTGAACTTACTTTGATAGTTTATGTTCCTTAGCATTATGGTCTTTTCCCAGTCACCTTTATAACATGTTTCTTTGTGGCATGCAAAGTCCTCTGGAAGTAGATTTATTTGTTGCTTATTTGCTAGCTGTGAGTACAAGTATGTTTTGCAAATTACTTTTGTATTGTAATTGTACTTTAGGGCCCAATGGTGCAGAATGTCAGTGCCCTGCTCATGGTAACTGGCGCCTGGTTAATAACAATAAAGATTGTGTTTCATCCGATACTGCCACATGTGGCAGTGGCTACTTTACTTGTTTGAATGGCCGTTGTATCCCAGAGAGGTGGAAATGTGACACTGACAATGATTGCGGAGATCAGAGTGATGAAACTGAGAGAGTATGTGGTAAGTTCTATCATAGGTTTATTATGCATCATGACATTTATATTAGAAGGATTCATTTTCAGTCTCCAGTGATATACAATGGTAATGGGACTTAATGTAAAATACCTTCTCTGAAGTCACAAGTAGCAAATGGACATTTGAATAACATGATTTTAGTTCATAAATGATAAAGGTAATATTACTTTAGCTAGAGGCTGCTATTATAACCTGAGCCAGTTTTAGCACTCTTACAAACATTTGCAGTTATCGTTGAGTTATGTTGGCTCTCCAGTTCTGCCCTTCCCCCTTTCCCAACAGTTGCATGGTTAAGATGGGAAAATTCCTATCTGGGAAATGCAAGTTACCACTCTAGTACAACTTATTGAAGTTCTGCCATAATTCACATGCTCTAAAGTCCAGTATCTTAAAAGCTACTTAATACATATATAGTGGCAAAACTGATATTGTGTGAAATGTTTTGCATCTAGTGAATAATTTGATTTCATGTAACCTGTTACGGTTACATATCCTATGCAAAGTTTTAGAAGTGCCCAAGTAATCCCACAGACCTTATTATTAAGAAATAGTATCATGTTGAAGTTGCAGTGCAGTGTTATGGACAGCAGTGTGAGACAGCCTCCTGTAGGGTTTGTGTTTAGTGCGCTTAGGAACTAAATTCGGTCATGAGTCTACAATTCTGCAATTGGAATAAAGGAGCCAATTTTAGCAACACAAGCACGCATCTTTCCTGCAATCTGAAATATGAAGTGTCAACTATAAAAGAACCCTTAGAAAGCAGTCCTGCAGAGACTATCTGCCTCTCCAGCTTAGAAATCAGCATACAGCAAAAGCTGTGAAACGTATATGTAAAGTATAAAAAAAGGATGAAATACGCTGAAATATTTTTGCTCTCTCTTTAATGCAGTCCACATGGAAAAAAACGCACCTAGAGGTATCTGTCCTGTGATTTACTAATAAATATATGTTAATTTATTTGCTTTTGCCAATTAATTATGAATACTGCTGTACCTATTTTTCTTTAACTTTTTAAACAATCTATAATGACGTCTATTGTAGGTAGACTCTAGAATGATGTCAGAAATTAAGCTTCCCATGGGGTTAGCTTAGTTGGCACTACTTCGTAGCACTCTGACCTCTGGTTGTGGGTTTAAGCTCCCCTCCAGGAATTGGCTAGTTACTGGTCACCCGAGATACACTTTATCAAATGTAAAATAAAAAACAACTATAAAACCAAAAATTTTATATTATTTTACATGCAGCCTATTTGGAAGCGTTTGTATACGTGGAAGGTAACTCAACATGATTTTGTTTTATTGTAAGAGGGAGTTGTCACAGCATAATTTAAAAGCTTTTGTGCACTATGTGGTTTACTTATGGTATCTCTGCTCTTGTCCTAGCTTTTCATACCTGTCCACCAACTGCTTTCACTTGCGGGAATGGCCGGTGCACTCCATATAGGTATCGCTGTGATCATTACAATGACTGTGGAGACAATAGTGACGAGGTCGGCTGCCTGTTCCCTACTTGTGATCCCAATTCCGAATTCTCCTGTAATAATGGAAGATGTATTGGCACTAGCTATGTCTGCAATGGGATGAATGACTGCCATGATAATGGAACTTCAGATGAGAGGAACTGCCGTAAGTACAATGCAGTCATTCAGCATTTTTAGAAAGAAGCAGGGTGCTCAAATAGTTGTTGATGCAGCAGACAGCATTCAAGAGCCCATTACTCATTTACTGGAAGTTCTCAATAGGATGCTGTGTCCCAGAAGTAAGGATTTGTTGTTTAAAAGGAGTGAAATATTCACACATGTTGTAGAAAGTAATTATTGTGAAATATCATCTGCATTGATCTTTCCTTTATCAATATTTATATGTACTTCTCATAGTTGAAACTCAGTTTTTATGCAAAAACTTTTGAATTATTTTGTAGATTGAATTGAACAATATAAGTAACACAGCAACGTGTGAATTTAGTATGAAACATATTTGAATTATCTGATATTTGAATTAAGCAACTTTGAATTAAAAGGTGTAGACTGCAATAAGTGCCAACTTGTACAGCACCAGTTTTGTATTGTCCTATTGTAGGAGAAGCAGAAATATTTGATCATTTCCATTAGGAAGTGTTGACTTTGCTGTAACACTGTAATGAGAAGTTTCTTATGTTGTCTGATGCAACATAAATGAGATGCGTGGAATTCAGTTTGTTGAAGATCTCAAACAGATTTATTAACAGCTAACAAGTATATACAGTGCAGAGCTAACTATTTGCAGGACTTGCTTCTTGGCGTTACAGTTATAGAGTCAGACTGGCATGTAGTCACATGACTGCATCCTGGCACTTAGCTCATAAGCATACTAAAATCTTAAAGGGACATCACTCTTAAAGGCAATCACATAACAAGTACAAGAGTGAAAGTATGAAAACCATCGAATTCCAAGGTGTCTACAATCTATCCAGTGTCAGGAGTCAACCTGTAAGGATTTATAACCCCTTACACCAGGATTGGACGTAACAAAAGTTCAGTTGTGAATCTACTTTAATGAGACAAAGTCAGAACAAGTTTATTCAGTTTTATTTAAGCTAAAATAATAAACTCGGGCAGCAATTTACAGTTTAATGCAGGTTATACTACCCATATGAAGACTGGACAGAAGAACGCATATCTTCTCTTACAGCTTTGATTTTCAGTCTTCAAGCTTCTCTCTCGCTCTTTCTCTCTCTCTCTCGCTCGCTCGCTCTCTCGTCCTTTGTCATCTTGTTCCTGGTTCTTTTCTGCTGTGCAGACCTGATCAGGAGGTTCTCTTTTATCCTGGCTCTTATCCAATTAACCCCTCCCAGTACCCAATCCCCATGGTCATCATGCCCTGTGTATGCTTTTCTTGGCCAATCAGGTATTGTTCATGTGGTTGCTGCCAACCTTACATAATTACATAATGCCCTTTGTATTCACCACTCTCGTATTTTCCCCTTATCTCAAGATTTCTACATCCCATGGTTTCTTATTTACTTGAGAGTTGCCCCTGCATTCATGCTTTTTAACTTACACAGACTGTCTTCAAGGACTTAAGCTTCAGCTGCAGTGAGCTTATTAAAGCTTGACATGATTTTCCACAATCCCTTTACCTCAGCATCTTTTATATTCTTCTCTTCTCTTCGGCAGTCCCTTGGGATTGAGAGTGACTTCCACTCCTTTTCAAAGGGTTCTGAGATGGTTGATAAGTCCAATGTGTGATCTGCAGATTCTATTACATGAGGGGTAGGTGGCGCTTGGAGGTTTGTGCTCTTCCTCCAATGCCTCGACTTCTCCTCCGTATGTTCTTGACAAAGGCCCTCGAGGTGTACCATGCTTTCCGAATGAGCTTTCTCCATCTAGGATAGTCACAAGCCAGGGACTCCAGACGATTCGACGGGGATGTTTGATCTCTTTGGGGATGCTTTGAGGACATATCTAAAGTGTTTCCATTTCTTCCTGGGAGTTTCCTGCCATGACCAAGTTCTAAGCAGAACAGGCTGCTTCAGGAATCTGGTGTCAGGCATGCAAATGACATGTCCCGCCTATCGGAGCTCGTTTTGGGTTATTAGCACCTCGATGCTGGGCAGGTTGGCTTGGGAAAGGACGCTGCTGTTGGACCCCCTTTGTTGCCACTGGATTTAGAGGATCTTGTACAGACATTCTCCAGTGCTTTGAGGTGACTGCTGTAGGTTGGCCAAGTCTCCGAAGCATATAGGAGAGCAAGAATCATTGCTGCACAGTAAACCATGGTCTTAGTCTCAGGTTTGAGATCCTGATCCTCAAATACCCTCTTCTTCAGTCAGCCAAAGGTTGAGCTGACACATTGGAGGTGATGATGAACCTAGTCATCTATGTCTGCCTTCGCCGAGAGGAGGCTCCCAAGATATGGAAAATGGCCCACATTTTCCAGCATCTCGCCATTGATCTTGATTACGGGGGGAGGTATTGTGCTGTGGGAGCTGGTTGGAATAAAAATTGTCATTTTCTGATTATTTAGTGAAAGACCCATTTTCTTGTATGTTTTGGAGAAGGAGCCGACAATGATCTGGAGCTCAGTTTCAGAGTGAGCACACACGCAAGCGTCATCTGCATACTGAAACTTGAATGACCGAGGTTGGAGTGCTTTTGGTTTTGGATTGAAGATGGTTCAGTTTCTTGTCTGTTCTGTAGATGATCTCCATGTCTGCGGGTAGTTTGTTGGAGGTGAGGTGTAGCATTGCAGCGAGAAAAATGGAGAAGAGGGTTCATACGATGACAAAGCCTTGCTTGACACTGGTCTTGACTGAGATAGGGTCTTTGGTGGCTTTGTTGGTGAGGAGTCCAGTTTGCATGTCATCGTGGAGTAGACATTGGATGGTGACAATCTTCTGAGGGCAGCCAGATTTGAGCAGGATGCTTCATAAGCCTCTGTGGGTGACAAAGTCAAAGGTTTTAGTGGGGTTGAAAAAGGCAATTTACAGCGGTTGGTTTTGTTCCCTGCATTTTTCTTAGATTTGCCGCGCAGTGAAGATAATGTCTGTGGTGTCTCTCGATAGACGAAAGTCACACTGCAAATGTAGTCAAATCTTTGAGAAGTGCACGAACAATAGGGCAGTAATAGTAGGGGATTTTAATTGCCCCAATATTAACTGGGATGGTTTTAGTGTGAAAAGAATTGAGGGAGCAGAATTCTTGAGATAGATGCAGGAGAACCTTTCTGCCCAGTATGTAGCAAGTCCAACAAGAGAGGGCACAGTTTTAGACTTAATTTTAGGAAATGAAGATGGACAGGTGGAAGGAGTGGCAGTAGGAGAGCATTTTGGTAGTAGTGATCATGATTCAGTCAGTCTTAAGATAATTCTTTAACAGGGCAAAGATAGAACAGGAGTTAGAGTTCTCAATTGGGGCAAGGCCAATTTTACTAAGGCTGCGTTTGCTGACAATGCAACCACTAGGTGGCGCAGTACTTGCACATGTGCAAATGCAGGCTCTTCAACTGGAACGTCAGTGTCTGCAACATTCAGGCAGCTGCCAGGATTAAAGATGGGCTGCACAATTTATCACAGGAAATGCTTATGGCTAGATCATTCTAGCAAACTAACCTTACATTAAGTTGGATGGAAAGCCAGCTACTATGTAGTTCTTGGATACTAACTATACTCCTCAGATCCATTTAATATTCCAGTAATCCTATTAAATAGAAAAGGAATTTTATGATTGAATTTCCATTGGAAGATAGTGAATTGGCACCCCGATCGATGGAAAAGAAAATTGGGTAGAGTATAAAACGTACTGCTGATTCGTAATTGTGATTCATTTATATGACTGACCAGGACTAATTTCACCCGAATGCAGCTACTAGCTCCTGCCCCAATGGCTGCTCTCCCCACTCAGCAACTCGCTTTTTCCCCCTCCTTCTCACCAGCTGCTTCCCCCCCTCAGACACTCGCTGCTCCCCCCCACTTCTCTGGCCGATTGTTCCCCGCTCGTGCCACTTCACTCTCTGGCCACTCGCTCCACGCCCCCCACCCCAACCCCCAGCTGCTAGCTCCAGGCCACGCTCCCACATTCATCATTCTCCACAGGCCGCCCGAAGAAGCAAGGCGGGCTGCAAGGAGTAACGGGGCGACGTAGGAGCGAGTGGCCGAGAGGAGGGAAGCGGCACAGCCTGGAGCTAGCAGCTGGAGGGGGGCAGGGAAGCGGGGAGTGAACGGCTGGAGAGTGGTGTGTCATGAAATGAGGAACAATCGGCCAGGGGAGTGGGGGGGAGCAGCGAGGTCTGGAGCGAGCGGCTGAGGGGAGGAAGCGTCGAGGCCTGGAGCGAGTTTCCAAAGGGGGAAAGCTCCAGCCTCAAAGTCTCCCATTTAGCTGCTCCCTCCAGCTGAGTAGGGGGCTGGATACCCGATGCGCTTTATTGCGCATGCGCAAAGGTGGACCAGGCGCAGATACGCGATGACGCACGCGCCACTTAGTCCTGGCAAGATGTAGCTGCGCATGTGCACAGCTTTGTGAACTCTGCTAACGTCAGCGGGCCGCTGCGTTGTCAGGAGTCACTTTGTTTTACTAAACTGAGGAGTGATTTAGCGAAAGTGGACTGGAAACAGCTACTTGAAAGTAAATCAGTGTCAGAACAGTGGGAGGCATTCAAAGGGGAGATTCAAGGGGTTCAGGGTAAATATGTTCCCACAAAGAAAAAGGGTGAGGCAGCCAAATCTAGAGCCTCATGGATGTCAAGGAGCCTACAGGGTAAGCTAAAGCAGAAAAGGAAAGCTTATGTCCGACACCGAGAACTCAATGCGACAGAAAGCCGAGAGCAGTATAAAAAGTGGAGGGCATGAAAGAATAATGGCATGCAAAATCAAGGTGAACCCAAAGATGTTTTATCAATTCATTAACAGTAAGAAGATAACTAAGGAGAGAGTAGGGCCCATAAAAGACCAAAAAGGTAACCTATGTGTAGGAGCGGAAGATATTGGTATGGTTCTTAATGAATACTTTGTGTCTGTCTTCACAAAAGAGGGGGACAATGCAGATATTGTAGTTAAGGAGGAAGAGTGTGAAGTATTGGATGTGATAAACATAGGGCGAGAGGAAGTATTAATGGGATTAGCGTCCTTGAAAGTTGATAAATCACCAGGGCCAGATGAAATGCATCCTAGGCTGTTACAAGAAGCAAGAAAGGAAATAGCAAAGGGTCTGACCATCTATTTGCAGTCTTCACTGGATACAGGTGTGGTGCTGGAGGATTAGAGAATTGCTAATGTTGTACCTCTGTTTAAAAAGGGAGCGAAGGATAGACTGAATAATTACAGGCCAGTCAGTCTAACCTCAGTAGTGGGCAAATTATTGGAATCTATTCTGAGAGACAGGATAAACTGTCACTTAGAAAGGCACAGGTTAATCAAGGATAGTCAGCATGGATTTGTTGAGGGAAGATCTTGTTTGATCAACTTGATAGAATTTTTTGAAGAAGTAACAATGAAGATAGATGAGGGTAGTGCAGTTGATGTGGTCTCTGTGGATTTTAGCAAGGCTTTTGACAAGGTCCCACATGGCAGACCAGTTAAAAAAAAAAATCCCATGGGATCCAGGGAAATGCAGCAAGGTGGATACAAAATTGGCTCAGTGGCAGGAAACAAAGGGTAATTGTTGACGGCTGTTTTAGTGACTGAAGAGCTGTTTCCAGTGGCATTCCGCAGGGCTCAGTACTGGGTCCCCTGCTTTTTGTGGTGTATATTAACGATTTGGACATAAATGTAGGGGTCATGGTCAAGAAGTTTGCGGATGATGCAAAGATTGGCCATGTGGTTGATAGCGAGGAGGATTGCTGTAACTGCAGGAAGATGTTGATGGTTTGATCAGATGGGCAGAAAAGTGGCAAATGGAATTCAGCTTGGAGAAGTGTGAGGTGATGCATTTGGGGAGGTCAAACAAGGCAAAGGAATACATGATTAATGGGGAAAATACTGAGAAGTGTAGAGGAAGTAAGAGAACATGAAGTGAAATGTACACAGATCCCTGAAGGTAGCAGGACAAGTTGATAAGGTGGTTCAGAAGGCATATGGAATCCTTTCCTTTATTAGCCGAGGTATAGAATATAAGAGCAGGGAGATTGTGCTGGAACTGTATAGCTCATTGGTTAGGCCACAACTTGAACACTGTGTGCAGTTCTGGTCACCTCATTACAGAAAGGATGTAATTGCACTAGAGAGGGTACAGAGGAGATTTACGAGGATGTTGCCAGGACTGGAAAAATGCAACTATGAGGAAAGATTGGATAGGCTGTGTTTGTTCTTCTTGGAACAGAGAAGACTGAGGGGAGATCTGATTGAAATGTACAAAATTTTGAGGGGCCTGAATAGAGTGGAGGTGAAGGGCCTATTCACCTTAGCAGTGAGGTCAGTGACAAGGGGGCATAGGTTTAAAGTGATTGGTAGCAAAATTAGAGGGGAGATGAGGAAAAACTTTTTCACCCAGAGGGTGGTGATGGTCTGGAACTCACTGCCTGAAAGGATAGTTGAGGCAGAGACCCTCAACTCATTCAAAAGGAGTTTGGATATGCACCTCAAGTGCCGTAAGCTTGCAGGGCTACGGACCAAATGCTGGAAGGTGGGATTAGAATAGGTGGATCATTTTTCGTCCGACACAGACACGATGGGCCAAGTGGCCTCTTTCTGTGCCTTAAATTTTCTATGATTCTAAATCCGGAAGGAGCTCTTCAGCCACTGGGAGGAGGTGCTTGAGGAGTATCGTTACAATGATCTTCCCTGTAGCAGACCTTATGCCTTATGTTTCTACTATACTACACTACAAAAGCTCTTTCGTAGGGTTAAGTGTTTAATAGTCTTACGCTAGCTATATATTAAAATCTTCTGATTGCACAAACTTGCTGCCCATGAATCTTACTTCCTATTATCGTTATTTTTGAGTAATGATTTTTATGCTTAAATTTATACTGGAAACCTTCAATGTAAACATTTTAATGGGTAAAACCCGTATCAAAATGTGGAAGTTCACTGTCACATTTAATTGATGAATTAATTAAATCACTTAAAATGATTCTAGAAAAAAGTTTACCTTTTTTCTCTCTGTAACTGAAACAACTTCTGCCAAACTAAGGTTTTAAACAAAATTTTAAAAATTTAAAAAATCCAAATAACATGATTGAATATGCCTATTGAATTACACTTTGTGTCCTTCGATTAAATTCATGAACATTATTGCTTGAAGGCTTCATAACCTCATAAAAGCCTAGGCTTGGATTTTATAATTTTTCCCCAGAGTGATGACAGTTATCTGAAGGCCGATCCTGCATTCTGAGCATATGTAATATGCCCAATTTGCCAGAAGTAGCTTAATAAAAGCAAAATACTGCAGATGCTGGAAATCTGAAATAAAAACAAAAAGTGCTAGAAAATACGCAGCAGGTCTGGCAGCATCTGTGGAGAGAGATTATGTTAGTAGTTAACCAAATAATACAATACCTCTCAGACTCTAATAAAATATATTTGGTTGTTTTTCAACTTCATTTGAAGAAAAACCAGAGGACACATTTTAAAAGCTTGATTCAGGTTAAGTTTTTAATGAACATATTTTTTAAAACAGAGAAGGGAAGTCTGTCTGTATTGTGTGAGAGAGGAAGAAAACATGAGAGACTTTATAGGTTGCACACCTTTTGCAGCCTAAATTGTTTGAATTAGAAGTACACCATTAACTTCAGAAAGAGTTCAGCTGTGACAGTGAAATACAGACAGAATGGCCAAGTTTCTTCTTATTTATAGTGTTTGAGGAACACTCACCATTTTCTTTTTATCTGAATCATATTCTTTTTGGAAAGGATTGATTTTTAAAAACTTTTTAATTCATTATTTTCTTTTCTTTTATAGCTAAACTACATTGTCCTCTCAGTCTTTTCATGCCACTCCATGTCTATGAGAACAGTCACAATTACCACCACTTGTTTTACCACTGCCTTACTCCATCCCTATGGGCCATTTATCCTTCCCAGCATTCTAAACTCACCTAATAGGCCTTTTATTCATTAATGGGATGTGGGCATCACTGGCAAGGTCAACATTTATTGCCCAACTCTAACTGCCCTTGAGAAGGTGGTGGTGAGCTGCCTTTTTGAGCTGCTGCAGTCAGTGTGGTGAAGGTACTCCTACAGTGCTGTTAGGTAGGGAGTTCCAGGATTTTGACCCAGCAATGATGAAGGAATGGCCATATATTTCCAAGTCAGGATAGCGTGTGACTTGGAAGGTAGGTTGGAGGTGGTGATATCCCATGTGCTTGCTGCCATTTTCCTACTAGGCGGCAGAGGTTTCAAGTCTGTGAGGTGCTGTCGCCATGCTGTCGAATTGGCGACCAGCTGCATTGCACTGGTGGTGCAGGGAGTGAATATTTAATGTCATAGATGGGGTGCCAGTCAAACGGGCTGCTTTGTGCTGGATGTGACAAGCCTCTTCAGTGTTGTTGGAGCTGCACTCATCAATGCAAGTGCAGAGTTATTCCATCACACTCCTGACTTGTGCCCTTGTAGTTGGTGGACAGGCTTTGGGGAATCAGGAGGAGAGTCACTTGCTGCAGAAGCCTCTGAACTGCTCTTGTAGACACAGTATTTATGTGGCTGGTCCAGTTAAGTTTCTGGTCAATGGTAACCCCAGAATGTTTCTGGTGGGGGATTTGGCAATGGTATTGCAGTTGAATGTCAAGAGGAGGTAGTTAGATCCTCTCTCGTTGGGGATGGTCATTGCCTGGCACTTGTGTGGTGCAGATGCTACTTGCTACTTATTAGCCCAATCAGGAATGTTGTCTAGGTCTTGCTGCATGTGGATATGGACTGCTTCATTATCTGAGGAGATGCAAATGGAACTGAACACTATGCGATCTTCAGTGAACGTGATCTTATGATGGAGGGAAGGTCATTGATGAAGCAGCTGAAGATGGTTGGGCCTCGGACACTGCCCTGAAGAACCCCTGCAATGATGTTCTAGGGCTGAGATGATTGGCCTCCAACAACTACAACTGTCTTCCTTCATGCTTGGTGTGACTCCAGCCACTGAAGAGCTTTCCCCTGATCCCACTGACTTCAATTTTTAATGAGAGTTCCTTGATGCTGCATTTGGTCAAATGCTGCCTTGATGCCAAGGGCAGTCACTCTCAACCTCTTGAGTTCAGCTCTTTTGTCCACATTTGAGCCAAGGCTATAATGAGGTCTGGAGCTGAGTAGTTGTGGTGGAACCCAAGCTGAGCATCATTGAGCAGATTATTGGTGAGTAAGTGCCACTTGATAGCACTGTCAAAGAGACCTTCCATCACTTTTCTGATAATTGAGTGTAGACTGACATCCACTGAAATCACTGGAAAATCTTTCCACGATACTTAAAGCACTGGTACTTAAAAAGTACTTAAAATGTACAATAGATACATAAATAATTCCGATATTGACTCATCTTCTGAACTCAAAGGGTCTCAACCAAAACATCAGTTGGTGGCAATTGACTGGCTTGGATTTGTCCTGCTTTTTGTGGACAGGGCACACATGGGAAATTTACCACTGTGTCAGACAGATGCCAGTGTTGTAGCTGTACTGGAACAGGTCAACTCGAGGATGGAGCACAAGTTTTCAGTAGTACAACTGGGATGTTGTTGGGGCCCACAGCCTTTACTATATCTGGTGTGCTGCTCAGCTGTTTCTAGATAACATGTGAAGAGAATCGAATTGACTGAAGACTGGCATCTCTGATGGTTGGAGCTTCAGGAGGAGACCGATATAGATCATTTCTGCACATCTGGTTGAAGGCAGTTGCAAATCTTTTGGCGTTGTCATTTGCATTTACTTTCTGTGCTCCATTATCATTCAGGATTGGGATGTTCATGGAGTCTCCTCCTTCTGTGAGTTGTGTAATTGTCCACCACCATTCAAAATTGGATGTGGCAGAACTGCAGAGCTTTGACTTGATCCATTGGTTGTGAGATTGCTTAGCTGTGACTTTAGTATGCCACCACTGCTTTTTAGCATGCATGTAGTCCTATGCTGTGGCCTCCCAAGGTATGCTATTCTACACTCCTCATAGAACTAGGGTTGACCCCTAGCTTGATGGTATTGGTAGAGTGAGGAATTATGCCGGGATAGGAGGTTACAGATTGTGGTGAAATACAATTCTGCTGTGGCTGATGATAGCCATAGTTCTCCAGCCTTATTATCCACATACAGGGACTCTGCCCATGGAATCAACCTCTACCCTTGAGGAGGCCAGTAAGGCTTCACTCATTTGGCATACTGAAGTGTAAAAGATCCACTCTCCAAGTTTCTTCAACTGTATACCTTGCTCCTCATCCCCTCGCCTTGAACCTGCATCTCTCTCTAGCTTCTATCCCATCTCTCTCCGTGCCCCCTCATACATGAGACCTACCTTCTGCTGTCTTTATCCCATTCCATCTAAACTCCTTCCAACCCAACTTCATCTCCTGCCCCATGCTAGCTGGCAGTGTAAATGGATCCCTCTCCTCAACCAATGTCTCCTCTCTTTTCAAAACTGCCATCATTACCCTTCTTCAAAAAATTCACTCTTAACCGTTCTGGCCTTGCCACCCTAATTTCGATCTCTCTTTCCTCTCCAAAATCTTTGAATGTGTTATCTCCCAAATCCACACTCACCTTTCTCGTAACTTCCTGTTTAAATGTTTGCAGTAAGGTTTCTACTCACTACAACACCATAATTGCCCTAAACAGACACAATTGATATTCTATATGATTATGACCATGGTGAGTTATGCCTCCTCGACCTCTCTGCAGCTCTTGACATGGTCAACCACACTATCCTCTTCCTATAGTTCTCCTCCAATGTCCATCTTGGTGGGACTACCATTGTTTTGTGGCATCTCTTACTTATCTTGAGCATTTACAGTAATGGTTTTCTTCCCACCCCTGTGCTGTTATCTCTAGAGTACCAAAAGATCCTCAGGGATCTATCCTTAGCCCCTCTTCCTCCTCATCTACATTCTGTTCCTTGGCATTGGTTCAATGTCCATATGTGCATTGATAACACTCAGCTCTACCACTCCATTATCTGCATGTTCAACTGAAACTCTCATCCATGCCTTGCTGCCTACCTTGCTGCCTACCAACTGCACTAATCCCATGCTCTCCTATCCAGCATCCCATTCTTTGCCTTTTGTGAACTTCAGCTCATCCAACTCTGCAACTGCCTTCTATCCTCCACTACATCCCTCTGTTGAAATTACAGGCCCAAAGTTATTGGAAGTAAAAGTACAATTGACTGTATTTGTGCAATTCTCCACAGCTCAACCCACAATGTTAAACACATTCACTTCTTTTCAATATCCACATTGTCCTGCCTGCCATTTGCCACAACACCATCATTCTCTGTGAGATGGAAAAAGTCATGAGCAACACCAACCTTGTCATTCATGAAGACTTCGAAAGCCCACCAAGAAAGCGCTTAAAATTGCACCAACCATTTTGGGAAACAGCAGCTATTATTCATACATCTGGGCTGAACTTTTAGGCCATGATGGGGGCAAGGATGGAGGCAGAACTTCATGCCATTGGCCTGTGTGCCAGTTTGCTGGCACCATCCGGCCCCCAGGCTATTTTCCCAGAGGTGGAATTGGGAGGGGGTGGGAGGGGAAATAGCAGGGCTACCTCCCCACAAGTGGAGTGTAGCCAATTAAGGCCCTTTAAAAGCCACTGAATGCCTATTGTCAGAGGCCGACTGGAATTTTCATACCTGCAGAAGCATTGGGGAATAGGCCAGCTGCCTAGGGGTGGCTTCCCAGTGGTAGACCGGGGGACGGTGTTCCCGCCCGGCCTGCCTAGCTTCAGCTGCAGCCACAGGCTGCCTTTTGGTGGAGTTCCCCTTCCACAATGGTGCCTAGTTGCTGAGGGGATTTTATCCTTAACATTTTAAAAAGTTGGAGAGAAGGCTCCTTCATCTTGAGGCTCCTTCTCTCTTACTGATCTGAAAAGGCAGCCTGCTACTTCTTCAGTGTTGGAGGGCCTCCTATGGGCCCTTCAGCCTCAAGAGCCTGCTTGCTGTCCTTAATTGGACACCGAGCCCGCCCTCTGGCCACTAATTGGCCAATGACTGTTTCCCCCATTGTGCAGGTTTCCAAACCTCATTTGACCCTGATGTCAAGATCCCAAAGCCCACAAAGAAAATCCTGCCCTGGTATCAATCCACTATCCGGATGGACAGAATCGTGGGATGCATGCAACATAGAAAATTAACACTGATACAACAGCAGCGGTCCCTGGCTTTGACCTCCCTTGAAGACAGTGGACAGTGCTCAACCGAATACACACACAGCATGGACAATGCGGCCACCTTCATCACGGGCTAGATTTTGTGCAGCCCCGTGAGGCAGCGGGAACACAGCCTCAGGTGGTGGTGGGGTGTAGACCCCGTTGCCAAGTGATCTTTCTGGGACAGGATAGGCTGACAATGGCCTTCCCATCCAGAGACCAACTGAGGCCTTTAAGTGCCCTATTAAGGGCCTCTTCCCACTGTTGCAACACAAGGCGCCCCCTCTGTGGGCTTTGAGGCGGGGTGGCGTCCCTCTACCGGGGACTGTGGGCCATCTGTGGCCAACAGAGGACCCCCACCACGAACAATCTTTCTCCCCGGACCTCCCACATCCTGGACTGCTCAAACACACCCCACCCTCTCACCTCACCTTCCGGACTGGCTCCAGTGACCCCACTTCACCTACCCTTGGTCCGGGATTCCAGTTCTGGGCCTGGGCCTGAGGCCTCTGCAGTACTAGCAGTGGCTACTGCTCCCAGTAGGTCTTGGAGGTGGGATCCCAGTCTTTAAAGGGATGGGGATCCCGGCTCCTGAAACTCTGGCTGGAACTTTATGCCTTTCTGCAGCAGTAGGCTAGGGCGGGGGGTGGGGGGGGTGGGGGGTGGTGGAGGTGGTGGGAGGGTCGTAAAATTGAGTGGGAGGCGGGGGGCCATTCCCGTCACCTACCTGCCCCCGGTGCAATTTTATAAAGGATGGAGAAGGAAAGAAATGGCCTGCCCACCCCAAGCCAATTAAGGCCCTTAAGTGGCCAATTAACTGCCACTTAAGGCCTTTCTACTGCCTCAGTAGATTCAATGTGGACGTTGCAGCACTTCAGGAGACTCGCCTCCCCGCGAGTGGCTCTCTAGCAGAGCAAGACTACACCTTCTTCTGGCAGGGCAGGGATCCTGAAGAACCAAGACAGCATGGAGTGGGCTTCGCCATCAGAAACTCCTTGCTCAGCATGATAGAGCCTCCCTCAAATGGCTCGGAACGCATACTGTCCATCCGACTGCTCACCACCTCTGGTCCAGTACACCTACTCAGCATCTATGCTCCAACACTCTGCTCCCCACATGAAGCTAAAGACCAGTTCTATGAACAACTCCATAACATCATTAGCAGCATCCCCAACACCGAACACCTGTTCCTGCTGGGGGACTTTAATGCCAGGGTTGGGGCCGACCATGACTCATGGCCCTCCTGCCTTGGGCGCTATGGTGTTGGAAGGATGAATGAGAACGGGCAGAGACTGCTTGAGTTGTGTACCTATCATAACCTCTGCATCACCAACTCGTTCTTTCACACTAAACCCTGTCACCAGGTTTCATGGAGGCACCCAAGATCGCGTCATTGGCACCAGCTAGACCTCATTGTCACAAGGCGAGCCGCCTTAAACAGTGTTCAAATCACACGCAGCTTCCACAGTGCGGACTGCGACACCGACCACTCCCTGGTGTGCAGCAAGGTTAGACTCAGACCAAAGAAGTTGCATCATTCCAAGCAGAAGGGCCACCCGCGCATCAACACGAGCAGAATTTCTCACCCACAGCTGTTACAAAAATTTCTAAATTCACTTGTAACAGCCCTTCAAAACACTCCCACAGGGGATGCTGAGACCAAGTGGGCCCACATCAGAGACGCCATCTATGAGTCAGCTTTGACCACCTACGGCAAAAGTGCAAAGAGAAATGCAGACTGGTTTCAATCTCATAATGAAGAGCTGGAACCTGTCATAGCCGCTAAGCGCATTGCACTGTTGAACTACAAGAAAGCCCCCAGCGATTTAACATCCGCAGCACTTAAAGCAGCCAGAAGTACTGCACAAAGAACAGCTAGGCGTTGCGCAAACGACTACTGGCAACACCTATGCAGTCATATTCAGCTGGCCTCAGACACCGGAAACATCAGAGGAATGTATGATGGCATGAAGAGAGCTCTTGGGCCAACCATCAAGAAGATCGCCCCCCTCAAATCTAAATCAGGGGACATAATCACTGACCAACGCAAACAGATGGACCGCTGGGTTGAGCACTACCTAGAACTGTACTCCAGGGAGAATGCTGTCACTGAGACTGCCCTCAATGCAGCCCAGCCTCTACCAGTCATGGATGAGCTGGACATACAGCCAACCAAATCGGAACTCAGTGATGCCATTGATTCTCTAGCCAGCGGAAAAGCCCCTGGGAAGGACAGCATTACCCCTGAAATAATCAAGAGTGCCAAGCCTGCTATACTCTCAGCACTACATGAACTGCTATGCCTGTGCTGGGACGAGGGAGCAGTACCCCAGGACATGCGCGATGCCAACATCATCACCCTCTATAAAAACAAAGGTGACCGCGGTGACTGCAACAACTACCGTGGAATCTCCCTGCTCAGCATAGTGGGGAAAGTCTTTGCTCGAGTCGCTCTGAACAGGCTCCAGAAGCTGGCCGAGCGCGTCTACCCTGAGGCACAGTGTGGCTTTCGTGCAGAGAGATCGACCATTGACATGCTGTTCTCCCTTCGTCAGATACAGGAGAAATGCCGTGAACAACAGATGCCCCTCTACATTGCTTTCATTGATCTCACCAAAGCCTTTGACCTCGTCAGCAGACGTGGTCTCTTCAGACTACTAGAAAAGATCGGATGTCCACCAAAGCTACTAAGTATCATCACCTCATTCCATGACAATATGAAAGGCACAATTCAACATGGTGGCTCCTCATCAGAACCCTTTCCTATCCTGAGTGGTGTGAAACAGGGCTGTGTTCTTGCACCCACACTTTTTGGGATTTTCTTCTCCCTGCTGCTTTCACATGCGTTCAAATCCTCTGAAGAAGGAATTTTTCTCCACACAAGATCAGGGGGCAGGTTGTTCAACCTTGCCCGTCTAAGAGCGAAGTCCAAAGTACGGAAAGTCCTCATCAGAGAACTCCTCTTTGCTGACGATGCTGCTTTAACATCTCACACTGAAGAGTGCCTGCAGAGTCTCATCGACAGGTTTGCGGCTGCCTGCAATGAATTTGGCCTAACCATCAGCCTCAAGAAAACGAACATCATGGGGCAGGACGTCAGAAATGCTCCATCCATCAATATTGGCGACCACGCTCTGGAAGTGGTTCAAGAGTTCACCTACCTAGGCTCAACTATCACCAGTAACCTGTCTCTAGATGCAGAAATCAACAAGCGCATGGGTAAGGCTTCCACTGCTATGTCCAGACTGGCCAAGAGAGTGTGGGAAAATGGCGCACTGACACGGAACACAAAAGTCCGAGTGTATCAGGCCTGTGTCCTCAGTACCTTGCTCTACGGCAGCGAGGCCTGGACAACGTATGCCAGCCAAGAGCGACGTCTCAATTCATTCCATCTTCGCTGCCTTCGGAGAATACTTGGCATCAGGTGGCAGGACTATATCTCCAACACAGAAGTCCTTGAAGCGGCCAACACCCCCAGCTTATACACACTACTGAGTCAGCGGCGCTTGAGATGGCTTGGCCATGTGAGCCGCATGGAAGATGGCAGGATCCCCAAAGACACATTGTACAGCGAGCTCGCCACTGGTATCAGACCCACCGGCCGTCCATGTCTCCGCTATAAAGACGTCTGCAAACGCGACATGAAATCGTGTGACATTGATCACAAGTCGTGGGAGTCAGTTGCCAGCATTCGCCAGAGCTGGCGGGCAGCCATAAAGACAGGGCTAAATTGTGGCGAGTCGAAGAGACTTAGTAGTTGGCAGGAAAAAAGACAGAGGCGCAAGGGGAGAGCCAACTGTGCAACAGCCCCGACAAACAAATTTCTCTGCAGCACCTGTGGAAGAGCCTGTCACTCTAGAATTGGCCTTTATAGCCACTCCAGGCGCTGCTTCACAAACCACTGACCACCTCCAGGCGCGTATCCATTGTCTCTCGAGATAAGGAGGCCCAAAAGAAGAAAGAAGAGAAGAACTGCTGCCACTGGTAGATTACCAGCAGCTGGCAGGAAGCTCCGGACACTCAGGAGGCCGCTCAGTTAAACCTTGCAGGCTGGGGATGGGCCCTCCTGATTGGGCACCCTATGCCCCACAGAAGGCTTTCCCCACCCCCCATGGCCCAACCTCCCCCACTGAACTACATATCCCCCACTCCCCACCTCCCAACCAAACCCCTTGCCTCCATTGTCACCGGCAGACCCCACACACTTACCTTTTTTCTGGGGCCGGTGTCCCTCTTGCTCCTCTCCCTGGCCACCACTCCTGGTGGCGCTGTTGGGACCAAGAGCTGCCAGCCCGCTGATTGGCTGGCAGCTCCTGGAGGCAGGACTTCATGCCTCAGAGGGGCGTATGTTCTGCCGAGCCCAACTAAGGGCCATGTAAAATCATAGTATGGCTCCCAGGCCCAGCAGAGGCGGCTCACCTCTTATTTTTTGGCTGGTGGGTGGGCGCTCCCGCCCAACATAAAATTTGGCCGTTGAATTCAAAAGACTGGAGGATTGCTCCGGCGGGGGACACACACAGAAAAGCCCCACCTTCAGCCAAAGGCCAACCCCATAAGCGGAAGATGAGGGATGACCAGTCATGCTCATGAGTCTCGAACCATGCAGGAGGCACCTTGTTTCTCCACTCGATATCTCAGGCAGCCATCAAATGGATAACCAAACTAGACATGCCATTATAAGCTTTTCCTCTGTCATACAATAGTAATAATAGTAGTCCTGCCTTTCTGATTTAAAAAAAGCTTCAATTTCATTGATATTCTGAGAAAAACCAAGCAGCCTTGATCCTATAGCCAAGCCAACACTTCCAAGTCAATTTTATGACACTCTGTTCTCAGTAAAAGACTCTTAATTTTCCAGTAATAACAATTAATTTTCTATCTGCTTAGTACTTTAATACCAACCATTTACATTCATTTTTGACTCGATATAATGGAAAATTTATTAGGTTAATCCATACATCACTGAATACAACAGTGTTTATATAAAAAGAGGTTTACATTACACATAATTGTACAATCCATGCCAGGAATGGAGTCACAAGAACACAAGAAATAGGAGCAGAAGTAGACCATATCGCCCTTCGAGCCTGCCCCGCCATTCAATACCATCATGGCTGAACTTGGGCTTCAATTCCACTTTCCTGCCTGCTCCCCACATCCCTTGATTCCCTGCGAGACCAAAAATCTATCTATCCCAGCCGTAACTGTATTCAATAATGGAGCATCCACAATCTTCTGGGATAGAGAATTCAAAAGATTCACAACCCTTTGAGTGCAGTAATTTCTCCTCATCTCTGTCTGATTGGCTCCTTATCCTGAGACTGTGTCCCCGTGTTTTAGATTCCCTGACCAGTGGGAACAATTTCTCAGCTCCTACCCTATCAAGCTCTTTCAGAATCTTTTATGTCTCAATTAGATCACCTCTCATTCTTCTAAACTCCAGAGAATATAGGCCCAATTTACTCAGCCTCTCATCATTGGACAACCCTCTCAACCCAGGGACTAATTTAGTAAATCTTTGCTACACTGCCTCCAGTGCAAGTATATCCTTTCTTAAATATGGAGACCAAAACTGCACACAGTATTCCATTTGCCTTCTCACCAAAGCCCTGTAAAATTTTAGTAAGATGTCCTTGTTCCTGTACTCCAATCCCCTTGCAATAAAGGCCAATGTGCCATTTACCTTCCCAATAGCCTGCTGCACCTGTATGCGAACTTTGTGTGTTCCTTGTACGAGTACCCCCAAGTCTCTCTGAACATCAACACTTACCAGTTTTACACCTTTAAAAAAAATTCTGCTTTTCTATTTTTACGACCAAAGTAAACAACTTCACACTTCCCTACATTATACTCCATTTGCCATCTTGTTGCCCACTCACTTAACCTGTCTGTATCTCTTTGCAGCCTCTCTACATCCTCCTCACAGCTTACCTTTCCACCGAGCTTTGTATCATCAGCAACCTTAGATACATTACTCTCTGTCATAAATGTAAAGTGTAAATAGCTGAGGCCCCAGCACTGATCCTTGCGGCACCCCACTATTCATTGCCCGCCAACTTGAAAATGTCCCATTTATACCCACTCTCTGCTTCCTGTCTGTTAACTAATCCTCTATCCACACTAATATATTACTCCCAGCACTACGAGCCCTTATCTTGCCTATTAATTTTTTTGTGTGGCACCTTATCGAATGCCTTTTGAAAATCCAGGTCTACTACATCTACTGGTTCTCCTTTATTTTCCCTACTAGTTACATCCGCAAAAAACACTTAATAAATTCGTCAAACAGGATCTCCCTTTGGTGAATCGTGCAAATTTTATCTTCAGCTGCCATATTGAAGCTTTGAGAAATCAGTTTCTATTTTGAAAGCTTAGTTGCTATTTCTGTTAAATCTATAGGTTAAACCAAAGACAAAAATATTCAGTTATGGCACATATTTGTCATATGGCATTAACACTGCTCAAAGTTCATAAAATCATGTGAACCATATTATACCACACTCCAGCCCATGTGTTATTCTGCGTACAATGTTTTTAAATATATTTTACTAAATTGCGTTTTCCCAAAATTTGTCTGTAGCTGATCGGACCTGCCAGCCTGGCTATGCAAAATGTCAAACAACCAATATCTGTATTCCTCGCACTTACCTCTGTGATGGAGATAATGATTGTGGTGATCTGAGTGATGAGAGCTCCACCCATTGTGGTACGTACTTTGTATCACCTTCAGATACTGTAACTATACACAGTGTACTTTCCGCTCAGATTGTTGGTTCATACCCTGCAGTTTGAACTTTTGATGCATTAATGTTTTGGTTAACTTGTGTAAAAACTGTATTAATCATGTAAAAAAATTAATATCATAAAATGAATCTTACATTTAATTAGTACTATGCTAATAGAAATTAGTAATGATTAAATGCAAGTTTTTGTATCATTTCGGTGCAAAAAGCTACTATTCTCATATGAGACTTAAATGCTGGGTCTTGTGTCTAATTAGTACTTTAACACTATCAATTTAATTTCATCTTCAATGCACAGCTTGCAACAGGCTAAAGAGTACATTGCAGGATGTAATGCAGTCTTTAATACAATAAAAGTGTACATTGCTTAAAAGCTCAAATGTTTGTACAGTATAAACAATATGTAAATGTTTTTCAATCTAATCTTTGCCAGCTTTCAAAGGTTTGCAAGATATTTGTATGAAGTATAGTTCATTTACTACAATATACAAGGCATTATAAACCATAGGGTAATGGCACAGGGAATGTGATCTTTACATATATGGGCCAGACTTTAGTGAGCCCGTTTAGAGGGGGAATGGAGGCGTGGGGGAGCCGGAGAATAGCGATGGATGTATTCACCCAGAAATCCAATGTCGTGGATTTAGTCAGAGGCAGGAAAGCACCACTCTGAAGCAACGGGATTGTCATTCGAATTGCTGAACAGTTAGTTTTAATACATTTGCATGCAATTGATTGTGATTCAATGGGGGGCTTGGAATTAAGTTGACGGTGGGTGGCTCTCATATGCCTTCAAATTCCTAGCTGTTGAAAACTGGCAGCACCAAAGCAAGTCCTCAGTGCCACGAGAGGAAGGCAGCCATGAACAGTATTGGATATGGGAAGAAGGGAGATGGAAGGCCATCGTTGGTCGCCAGTGCTATGCGTTCTGCATGGGTGGGCTTGGTCTCGAGTGATTGGACAGGTGGATATACAGCTGGGTGAGGGTTGGATGGTCATACAGCTGGGTGAAAGAACATAGGAACGTAGGAGCAGGAGTAGGCCATTCGGCCCCTCGAGCATGCTCCGCTACTCAACTAGATTATGCTGATCTTCTACCTCAAAGCCAATTTCCTGCACTATCCCCATATTCTTTGACATATTTATCTAGAAATCTATCTCTCTCTGTCTTGAACATACTCAATGACTGAACCTCCATAGCCCTCTGGGGTAGAGAATTCCACAGAGTCACCACCTTCTAAGTGAAAAAATTCTTCCTCATCTCAGTACTAAATGGCCTACCTCTTATTCTGAGACTGTGCCCCCTAGTTATAAAACTCCCCAGCCAGGGAAAACATCCTTCCTGCATTTACCCTGTCAAGCCCTGTAAGAATTTTGTATGCTTCAATAAGCTCATTCTTCTAAACTCTGGAGAATACAAGCCCAGTCTCCTCAATCTCTCCTCTAAGGACAATCCTGCCATTCCCAGGGATCAGTCTGGTGACCCTTCGTTGTACTCCCTCTATGGCAAGTATATTCTTCGTTAGGTAAGGAGACCAAAACTGTACACAATATCCCAGGTGTGGTCTCACCAAGGCTCTATACAATTGCAGCAAGACTTCTTTACACATGTTCTCAAATCCTCTTGCAGTAAAGGCCATCATACCATTTGCCTTCTTAATTGCTTGCTCCACCTGCATGTTAGCTTTCAGTAACTTATGTTCAAGAACACCAGGTCCCTTTGTACATCTACACTTCCCAATCTTTCACCATTTAAGAAATACTCTGCATTTCTGTTTTCCTACCAAAGTTGATAACTTCATATTTTTCCACATTATATTCCATCTGCCATGTTCTTGTCCACTCATTTAGCCTGTCTTACACCCCCCCCCCCCACCCACCCCGAAGCCTCTTTGCATCGTCCTCAAAACACACTAGTTTTGTGTCAACAGCAAACTTGGAAATATTACATTTGGTCCTCACATCCAAGTCATTGATATGGATTGTGAACAACTGGGGCCCAAGCACTGATCCTTGCTGTACCCCATTAGTCATATCCTGCCAACCTGAGAATGACCCGTTATTCCTTCTCTCTTGTTTTCTGTCTGTTAACCAATTCTCAATCCTTGACAGTATATTAACCCAATTCCATGTGCTCTAATTTTGCTTACTAACATCCTGTTAGTGGGACCTTATTGAAAACCTTCTGAAAATCCAAATGCACCATATCCACTGGTTCCCCCTTATCTATTCTGTCAGTTACATACTCAAACTCCAACAGGTTTGTCACACATGATTTCCCTTTCATAAATCCATGTTGACTCTGCCCAATCCTACCATTATTTTCTAAATGTCCCATTATAGCTTTATAATAGATTCTGGCATTTTGCCTAGTACTGATGTCAGGCTAACAGCTCTGTAGTTCTCTGTTTTCTTACTCCCTTCTTTCTTAAATAGTGGGGTTACATTTGCTACCTTCCAATCTATAGAATTTTGGAAGATGATCACCAATGTATCCATTATCTCTACAGCCACCTCTTTCAACACTCTGGGATGTAGTTCACACTCTGGGAAAGGGTTGGCAATCAATAAGGGTGGCCACTGAGGACCATCAGTGTGTAAACCTAGAGGAGTAACAAAGGCAAGGATGCCAGGGCAACTTTGTCTCTGCAAGAACAGTGCTCTGGAGGCTTACTGATCACTTGGCATGGGTCTCATACACCCTGTCTTTGTGGACCCCTGTGGTGTGATGCAGCACCACTGATGGAGGGAAGGCCAGAGGCAAGAGACAGTCTTATACTTACCCACTTCTGGCCACTATGCTTGCCTTTCAGAGTGAAAGCAATAAAAACTTACCTTAAAGCATTCAGTCTGTCACCTCCTTTCTGTTAGGGCTCTGTGCCTAGCACTCAAATAACACATGTGCTCTGGTACATCAGAGGCGCTTACCAAAGGAGGGCTGAACCTAAACTGGCAGCCCACTATGGGAGAAGGGTGAAGTCAGCAACTCCCAATTAAGACATGATGGAATTAGCATTTTCCACAATGAATGTTAAAGTGACTAAACTTTATAGCAGAATACAAATGGAAAATTGCAAGCACCTGTGAAACCCCAAGTGTCCCTAGATGGGTTTCTTTCAACACGTTTCCAAGTTCTTCTACGTGGTGTAACCCCTGAGTTAGCAGCTGGGCTGGAGACTGGCTGATCACGTTGCCCTTTTGTCCAGGATGACTTCGGCAGCCATCCTCTGGCTGCCTGAGGCCTGGAGGACCCCTGCTGCCTGAGAGTTTCCTCCACTGGCGCAGGACTCTCCTCAGACATTGCTGCTACTGGAGCTGGGCTCACTGGCCAAGGGGCTGAGGAGCGGCTGTCCACATTCAGAGTGCCCTGAGGGGAGCCCCCAGATGTGGAGCTCAGCCTCTCATCGCTTACAAGGCTCACTTGAACCTTCCTGCTCACCAGAAAAGGACAAGGACCTGGAGAAGACTGCAAGGGCCTGGTTCTTCTCTCACCTTGCCACTGCTGCATTGAGCTCACAGCCAAGGCGATGATATGCAGGTCTGCGCATATTTGTGGGATTTGGCTCTCCATGAGGGTCGCCAACTTCTCGATGGAGGAAGCCATGCACTCACATGTCTGAGACATAGCAGCACTCATGGTTTGGATGGACTCCTCCATTGACTCATGCCTGCGCATGGCCTCTGGCACCTCTGCCAGATGTTGCCTTACCTCGCTCTGCAACTCCAGCATGCCCTGTGCTGTTGATACCAGAAGCCCGTTATCAGCCTGGTGCTCAGCATGGGCCTGGACACCCACAGTCCTCTGACTATCATAGTCTTCGGCTGCCTCAGCCTCAGCCAGCGGCTCAGGTGTACTGTGGTGCTCTCACCAGCTTGTGAATCTGAGTATAAAGCCGAGTGCAAACTCAGTGCACTGGTGGAAGGTGCAGGAGATTCATGGGATGATGCATCCTCTGACTGCTTGTCCTCAGATGTTGACTGCTGTCCTCCTTTGGATTGAGTCTCCTGTGGTCACTGACTTGCATGGGAGAACAAAAATATGCATTTGTTAGGCATTGCAGAACTTGCTATGATATCCATGTATTATGAGGCTCCAGAAGTGTACTGGATGGCGACAGAAGACAATCCTCACTCTCTTATGTGGAGACTCCAGTTTCACGATCCGCGATTGAGCATCTGCCCTGGGTCCCTGCCAATTCACGTGCTTCATTCTCAGCTACTGAAAGAGACCGTATGTCAGCAATACCTCCGGCAGTTTGCAAGATCTCCCTGTTATTATGGGCCTGCTTGTCATTCAAGTGGACAGAGAGAATTAGTCATACTTAACAGGAAGAATGACAGGACAGGTGTGCTAGTGGCAGCCCCTTGTTCCCTCTGGGGCTTTCCTATGTTGCTCCTCCCCATGTCAGCTCTCAGGGAGGCAATGGGGGTATTCTGTGAAAGAAGGTGGCCTGTGGCTGAGATGCTGCCATACATTTGGCAGGATGTGGTTGATGACTAACTCCCTTTGCCACCACCTTTGTGGTGCCTCCCTTACCATGTCACACATCCTGTCACATAGTCACATGCAATTCCCAAAAAGGAGAATGGTATGGAGCTACTCACCTTGGCAGACTGAACTCGGTTGTTGACTCTCTTCCTGCACTAGACCCATGATCGGGGGTGAGGGGGTGATCTCCACGGCTGCTTACCTCCTCTGCGATCTCCATCCAGACTTGCTTGGTCAGGCGGGAGGACCTCTTGCCATCACTGACTGAGGAGCTCCACCCTTTCCCTTGCAACCTGGAGGGGAATCTCAAGGGAGGCATCGCTAAACCGTGGGGCCACCCAATGTCTTGCCTAAGCCATACTGCGCTTTCCTTGACAGAAGGGTGGGGGTCCAGGAGTCACTGCAGCACCAGTCTCAGCGGCAAACAACGAATGACTCAAAGACTGCAATGAAAGCAGAACTGGCAGGAATTTAAATATGGCGCCATGGTTGGAAGGCATCTGACACCACATTCAGCGCCTCAAATCCCACTCCTGTTAAATAATTGGCCGCCCACTGCGTGATTGCAGTGGACTGTCCACACACGTGCTAAGCGGCGATAGCACTCACTTCCAAGTCTGCTGCCAGAAGCCTCGACACAAACACGAAATGCAGCCCATGGTTTTTGGTTTTTGCCCTCCATACCATGCAAAACAAAAGGCACTACATCGGCAAATCTTTTCTTACACAACAGTGCATGTTTCTAATAAGATTGAGATTTTAGTGAGGTGTTTAAAATCATGAAGGATTTTGATAAATTAAACAGGAAAAGCTATTTTTACAGCATAGTGCATCACAAAGAGGGCAAAGTTCAGCTCACTGCAAGAGCAAAGGGAAAGTTTGGAAAAATACTTTTACCCAGATGATTTTAGGACATGGAATGTCCTACCAGATACTATGGCAGAAGTACAATCTATGATAGTTTTTAGAAGGCAATTGGGAAATATTTGGGGGAAAAATTAAATGGGTATGGGAAAGGGCAGTGAAATGGAACTAAGCAAAAACTTTTTCAGAGAGCAAACACAGGTACAAATAGGCATAATGGCTTCCAGCTGTTTGGGAAAATATTATGATTTTGTGGATATGCACTCTTGGCTTTGCCACCTTTTATTCTTCTAGTATTACAAATAACTTCTCAATGGTAATTAGGGAGGGGCAAAATATGCTGGCCTAGCCAGCAACACCCATATCCCACGAACGAATAAAAAAACTGCTCTCAGTGAAAGGATAGCAACCTGAAAAATAGTATTCCTGTTCCCTAACAAATATTTTTACAAAGCTGAGACCATGCCACTTCTAAATGCCAGTTAAATGGGTTTCACAAGATGTAATAATCTGTTTTCTTATTTCTCATCATCAATTACCAATATGCCCATCTCTATGCAAACCCCCATTCCTTACAATCTCTTGACCAATAAAATAAGGAACGCATTAAATAAAGTTCTCTCCCCAGTTGCAGGTTTTAGTTTGCTGATGTAAATTTTAACTTTTTGACACACATTTAGCCACTGGAACTTGTGCAGAGAATGAATTCCGCTGCTCGTCTGGACGTTGTATCCCAGCACACTGGTACTGTGATAGTGGAATGGACTGTGCTGATGGGTCTGATGAACCAACTACTTGTAGTAAGTATGCTGCATTATTGAATACTAATTGAATAACTGACATTACCTGACTTTGTACCTTGTATTTATTTTCTTTTATTAACTTCCACAAGAAATATCCACAAAGAACAGTAGGAACATGTGTGTGTGGCTATGACTGGAACACATGTGAATAAGGAAGGCATTCAACAACTTTTCTCACCGTGTTTCATTTAACAAACTGACTTAGAAAATGTTCAATCAAATTTTAATGTCTAATTCATTGTGACTCCAAAGACTGTATACATTTACATTTTACTGTGTTGTCTACTGTTATCTTTCTAGTTCCCACAGAACGCACTTGTTCAGGTCAACAGTTCAAGTGCGATGATGGCAGATGTATCCCCTCAACCTGGATCTGTGATGGTGACAATGACTGCGGAGACATGAGTGATGAAGATCAAAGACATAGTTGTAGTAGGTATCACCAACAGAATAATTGCACTCTATTACTATATACCTCATTAACAAACTCTGTTTCTGTTGGTTCTTTGTAGATGAGCAATATATCATTTTTTGATGAAATATTAAACTCCTCAGTACATATATTAACCAACTGATTCAATTTCTCACAAATTACATGCATCCAGAATAGTTGAGAGAGAGAATAGTTGTGTCCTATATTTCATGTTGCAGGTTGATCTTGGACATGTGATCTAAAGCATGTTGCTCCCCACATTTATATCTTAATACTGCAGGCAATCTTCCTGTAAACCATGTTCAAGGTACCTATCTCCAGCAACAATTCCAAAGAGCTCATAGACTACTTTGTCACTAAGATTGAGACATATCCATTCAGTTGGCTCTGCTGTGCACCACCTTGCCCAACAAGCTAAACCTTGCCCCAGCCTCCCCCTGCCCTAGCCCTGATCCCACATCCTTCTCTAGTTTCTCTCCGATCTCCCCACAAGGCTTCTCAGAGCTCATCTTATCCATGAGACCCTGTTGACCCCATTCCCACTAAAATGCTGACCAACGAACTGACCTTTCTGGCCCCATGCTAACTGACATAGATTGCCTCTTAGGAATTACTGACCCTTTCAAAATACCCACCATCACTCCGACCTCAAAAACCCTCTCTCAACCCCTCTATCCCTGAAAACTACCAGCCCAACTCCAACCTCTCTTTCCTTTCTAAAATCCGTGAATATTTTATCGTATCCCAAATCCATGCTACCTTTCTTGAAACTCTCAAATTAGGTTTCCACTCTGCCGCAGCACTGAAATTGCCCTAATCAAAGTCACAAATTATTTGGTTGTAGTGCATTTTCTTGCCTTACCTGCCTCACCTTCTCTGCAGCTTTTGACACATTAAATTTCAGCATCCTCCTCTGCTTCTTCTCTGTTGTCCTGCTCCATTTGATTAGAGTTGAGAAGCAAAAAGGGTATGATCACGTTACCAGGGGTATTCTATGGACCTCCAAAGAGTGAAAGAGATAGCAGCAAATCTGCAGGGACATCACAGATATGCAAGAACTATAAAGTGATCATATTGCGGGAATTTAATTACCTAAATATCAGTGGAGATTGTGTAGAGTAAAGGCTGGAGGAATTTCTGAAATGTGCTCAGGAGAACTTCCTTGGCCAGTATGTTCTCGGTCCAACTCGGAAGGAGGCATTGCAGGATCGGGTGCTGGGGAATGAGGTGGGCCAAGTGGACCAAGTGTCTGTGTGGGAACACATGGGGAAGAGTGATCATTGTATCATAAGTTTCAGATTAGTAATGGAGAAGAGCAAGGAATAATCTAAAGTAGAATTTCTAAATTGCAAGAGGGCTAACTTCAATGGGATGAGAGGGGATCTAGCCAGGGTAAAATGGAACCAAAGTTTGACAGGAAAAACTGTTACATAACATGGGTGATCATTAAGGAAAATATGTTTCAGGTCGAGGCTAGGTAGATTCCAACAAGAGGGAAAGGCAGGGGAACCAAAGCCAGGGCTCCTTGAATACAGCTACAAGACTGGCATCTCCCTGACAATATGGAAAATTGCCCAGGTATGCCCTGTCCACAAAGAGCAGGACAAATCCAATCGGCCGATTACTGCCCCATCAGTCTATTCTCAATCATCAGCAAAGTGATAGAAGGTGTTGTCGACAGTACTATCAAGCGGCACTTACATAGCAATAACCTGCTCACCGTTGCTCAGTTTGGGTTCTGCCAGAGTCTTTTAACTCCTGACCTCAGTACAGCCTTGGCCCAAACATGGACAAAAGAGACAAATTCAAGAGGTGAGGTGAGAGTGACTGCCCTTGACATCAAGGCAGCATTTGACTGATTGTGGCACCAAGGATAGACATATGGATGAAAATGGAATAGTGTAGGTCAGATGGTTTCACAGGTCGGCGCAACATCGATGGCCGAAGGGCCTGTACTGCGCTGTAATGTTCTAATGTTCTAATGTTCTAAAGGAGCCCTAGCAAAATTGAAGTCAATGGGAAGCAGGGGCGATACTGTCCATTGGTTGGAGTCATACCTAGAATTAGGGAAGATGGATGTGGTTATTGGAGGCCAATCCTCTCAGCTGCAGGTCATTGCTACAGGAATTTCTCAGGGTAGTGTCCAAGGCCCAAGCATCTTCAGCTGCTTCATCAATGTCTTTCCTTTCATCATAATCTCAGAAGTGGGGATATTTCCTGATGATTGCACAGTATTCAATACCATTCATGACTCCTTAGCTATTGAAGTCATCTGTGTCGATATGCAGCAAGACCTGGACAATGCTCAGGCTTGGTAGGCTGATAAGTGGCAAGTGCCAGGCAATTACCATCTCCAACAAGAGAGAATCTAACCATCTCCCCTTGATATTCAATGGTATTGCCATTGCTGAAATCCCCACCATCAACATCTTGGGGGTTACCATTGACCAGAAACTGAACTGGACCAGCCATATAAATGCTGTGGCTATAAAAACAGGTCAGAGGTTGGGAATTCTGTGGTGAGTAACCCACCACCTGACTCCCCAAAGCCTGTCCATCGTCTACAAGGCGATGGAATACTGTCCTATTTCCTGGATGGGTGCAGCTCCAAGAATATTCAAGTAGCTCACCACCATCCAGGACAAAGCAGCCACATGGTCGGCACCCCATCCACCATCTGCAACACTCACTCCCTTCACCACCGATGCACAGTGGCAGCAGTGTGTACCATATACAAAATGCACTGCAGCAACTCGCCACACCTCCTTCAACAGCATCTTCCAAACTTACAACCTCTACCACCGAGAAGGACAAGGACAATAGATGCATGGGAATGCCAGCACCTTCAAGTTCCCCTCCAAGTCGCATGCCATCCTGACTTGGAAATATATCCTTCACAGTTGCTGGGTCAAAAACCTGGAACTCCCTTCCTAACAGCAATGTGGGTGTACCTACACCAGATGGACTGCAGTAGTTCAAGAAGGCGGCTCACCACCACCTTCTCAAGGGCAATTAGGGCTAGACAACAAATGCTGGCCTTGCTGGCAATGCTCACATCCCATTAAGAATCAAAAAAAAAGGATGACGAAAGAGATAGAGAATATGATGAAAAAAAATTAGGCTCTATTATGCATGTCAGGAGAATACTTCAAGCGAGTACCAGGTCAAATACAGTAAGTTGAGAGGGGAAGTGAAGAGAAAAATAAGGCTGACAAAGAGAGAATATGAGAATGGAATGGCAGTTAACATAAACGATAACCCAAAAATCTTCTCCCAGCATTTAAATAGTAAGTGGGTAGTAAGAGGCAGGGTGGGATCTATTAGGGACAAAGAAGGTGATATATGTACCTTAACACAGACTCAGGCCAATTTCTTCAGGTCAATGTTGGGTATCTGAAACTCTTGCAGTACATTGTTAAATTTGCTGATTAAATAACAGCTAACTGAACATCTCATTTACTTCAACGTGTTTTGTTTCAGCAAACCGTACCTGCAGTGCTACAGACTTTACATGTGTAAACAGCCATCCTCCCCAGAGAAGGTGCATCCCTAGGACATGGGTTTGTGATGGAGATTCTGACTGTTCTGATGCATTAGATGAACATCAGAATTGCACTAGGAAATCCTGCAGTGTGACAGAATTCACATGTGACAATGGCCTATGTGTTAGGAGCTCATACAGGTTTGTTGCTAGCAAAGACCTTGTGTATTTTTCTCATTAATGATGTGTAATTTTTCTGAGAACGTTTTGGGGAACCAAAGGAAGAAATGTTTACAATGTCATGAAAATCCCTACAACCGATCATTTAATTTTTTAAACAAAGTTGATGAATTGTGGCACAAAGCATACTTGGGGCCAGAAAGTCATTATCTTTTACTTCCATTTTATTTATCATCTCTTTATCAATTTGCTTTGTCTACCCACTGGTAGATCAAAGGTGCAGCCTGGCATAAATTTTTTTAATAGATTCTGTTGGAGTGATTTGTGGTACTGCAGTAATCTGAACTTCCTAACCCCACTTCCTCTAACGTGTTTATAACAGAGGGGATTCGGAAGATAAGATTAAGCCCTGTATTTCCCCTTTTTGGGAGGCCTTTTGTTTTGCATTTGTAATTGTTCCACAGTTTCATTGTACCATTTCTATCTCTCAGAAATAGTGTGGATGCAAACTATTCACCCTTTCCAGAAAGCAAGTAACAAGTTGCTGTCCCAGCAGCTGTAGTGGCAGAGTGTAGAACTCCCAACAAAGAAGGGTGGTACTTTGGATTCTAGATTTGACTGCTCTTGATACTACCTGCACTCAACAGACAGGTTTTTCCACACATCAGCCAGATTTCACAATCTCGTATACATATCAAATACTCATATTTCATGATTAAATGAAATGTTGCAGCGTCATTGTCCCTTCCATTTGCTAGTTCTTGGAAAAGTTTCTTTTTAGCTATGAAATGGTGGTGCGCAGTTATTGAATGCAGCTTTCATCCTTTAGTTACATTAGTGGAAAAACCATAATAATATAGAAGCAACTGCCCAGTTTTGGAAAAGATGGGAATAATGGCCTGGATTTTGTGGCCAGCGACAAAGGAATGGTGCTGACTGTTCATCTCGGGAAAAGCTGCCCGCAAAGTCTGGAGTTCAGACTTTCACTTTTCCAATGTCAGTTTGAGTTTGGTATCTTCTACAAGGGATCTGTGGTGTCCTGGAATAGGGAAGGCATATAGATATCAAGAAATATGGGGATAGTGCGGGCAAATGGCCCTGAGGCAGAAGATCAGCCCTGATCTAGTTGAATGGTGGAGCAGGCTCGAGGGGCCGAATGGCCTATTCCTGCTTCTATTTCCTATATTTCAATGTTCCTAACATGGATACTGATCCACCAATCAGATTGAAGTATTTTTAGAGTTGACAAAGCAGGAGGTAAAAAACAGGAAATATAAATTTTATCTAAATTATTATGCAGAAAGCAAAATAGAGATTGGAACTTACACATGCGGTTAAGAGAGAAGTTTAAATATAAAACGACAAACTTGAAAATAACATTTTTACTTTCAAAAAAATCTGCAACATATTGGGGCGAATTTTACAGCCTCCCCGACTCTGGGAGTTGTGGCCGGGAGTGCTGGAAAATGCTGCCAACAGAGGCCTGCCACAGGCCTCGATGCCGGGAAGGCCCGGCCCGAAATTGCCATCAGTGGCGAAGCCTCATGGCAGCCCCCCTGCCGCTCGGCGACGGGAGCAGGAAATGTAAGGGCTCAAAGCCCTTTAAAAATGGCTTCAGGGCCAGCGCAATGGTGCCTAACGCCATTTCCGGGGACACACTGCCCGCACCCTGCACATCATCGGGGGGGGGGGGGTGGGTCCACTGGCCATTTAAATGAGCTGCCACGTTTAATATCGTGGTGGCTCCATGACGGGCGGTCTGAACGAGCAGACCGCCATAGTTTACGGCCGCTGCCGATCACCGCGGCAGTAACATAAATTTCAGCCCATTATTTCTTTGAGGAACTAAGACTCCATACTCGTAAAACAATTTTTTTGGGACCAGAGAGGTTGTTCATCAGTAATTATGACTTGGTACACCATTAAAAACTCAGCTACTCCTGATTGAATAAGGCTTAACTTTTTCATCAGTCTTTAGAATGAGAGTAGTGAGTAATTAGTTTAGGTTCATACTTAACAGTGATTTCAGTGCTGAGCTTTTCAACAAAGACTGCAACAGCACACCCTACAGGGAGCAGGGTATCTCTCCGAGTAACTTCTGGATTTCTGCATTTATGCTCATGTATGAAGACTAGAAATTGCTGTCAGTTTTACACAGTAATAACCAGGACCTCTGACCGTCTTGTCATTATTACTACTGCAAATTCTGTGCCAATGTGGAAATATTAATTAAGCAATTTTGAATGTGAACTTGGAACACTGTGCGCACTAATATATTGCATAAGAGATAGTTACATTTTAATCAGATCAATCTGAATTTTGACACAATTCAGACTTTTCAGATTGTTATTTCTCTTTAAAATGGTGGCTGGAATTTTACGGCCCCCAACGAGCAGGCTGGTGGTTGGGGGGTGTAAAATTGAATGGGAGGCGGTGAGGCACCTTCCTGCCCCCACTGCAATTTTATGTGGGGTAGCGGCAGCAAGAAATGGCCCGTCCACCCCAGGCAATCAAGGCCCTTAAGTGGCCAATTAACTGCCACGTAAGGGCCTCCTCACATCAATGCAGGAATTTTACCTCAGGCAGGCGGACAGCAAAGTCCCCAAGAACACTGCCAGGTAAAACCTGGTGGCCTTCTTGCGGGCTGGTGGGGTCACCTCCTGATCGGCCATCCTTTGCCCCATGGAGGTCCACCCTTGAAGCTCCAACAGCCCCCACTGCACAACACTAACCCCCGCAACCCACAACAATCGATCTCCCCTTACCGCGGCTCGGCCGATTGTCCTTGGCGAGGCCCCAAAATCGTACCTTTGTTCTGGGGCCGTCCTTCCTCTATCTTCCAGTCTTAGATAGGACAATTTTAGGGCAGGGAACAGGAGGCAGAAAATTAGCAAGTGATTCTGAAAGACGGAAGAAGCAAAGGTTAAAAAGTGTGGAATTTGGCAGTGTTAAAGGATATTTATTTCGTTAAATGCAATGAGTATAGTAAATAAAGCCACTGAGCTGAGTGCACAGATAGACACATGGCAACACAATAACATTGCTACAACGGAAACTTGGCTTAAAGAGAGGCAAGAATGGCAACTCAAGATCCCTGGATATAGAGTTTTCAGGTGGGATAGAGAGGGAGATAAAAAAAGGAGGGGGTGTAGCATTATTAGTTAAGGAATCAATAACAGCTTTGAGGAGGGATGATATGCTAAATGAATCATCAAATGAGGCCATATGGATGGAGTCCAGAAATAAAAAAGGGGCAGCCACACTACTCGGAGTGTACTATCTTCTTCTTCTTCTTCTTTGGCCTCCTTGTCTCGAGAGACAATGGGTAAGTGCCTGGAGGTGGTCAGTGGATTGTGAAGCAGCGCCTGGAGTGGCTATAAAGGCCAATTCTAGAGTGACAGACTCTTCCACAGGTGCTACAGATAAAATTGGTTGTTGGGGCTGTTACACAGTTGGCTCTCCCCTTGCGCTTCTGTCTTTTTTCCTACCAACTGCTAAGTCTCTTCGACTCGCCACACTTTAGCCCCACCTTTATGGCTGCCTGCCAGTTCTGGCGATCGCTGGCAACTGACTCTCATGACTTGTGATCAATGTCACAGGACTTCATGTCGCGTTTGCAGACGTCTTTAAAGTGGAAACATGGACAGCCGGTGGGTCTGACGAGCTCGCTGTACGAAGTGTCCTTGGGGATCCTGCCATCTTCCATGCGGCTCACATGGCCAAGCCATCTCAAGTGGGCGGCACAGTGGTGCAGTGGTTAGCACCGCAGCCTCACAGCTCCAGCGACCCGGGTTCAATTCTGGGTGCTGCCTGTATGGAGTTTGCAAGTTCTCCCTGTGTCTGCGTGGGTTTTCTCCGGGTGCTCCGGTTTCCTCCCACAAGCCAAAGACTTGCAGGTTGATAGGTAAATTGGCCATTATAAATTGCCCCTAGTATAGGTAGGTAGGGAAATATAGGGACAGGTGGGGATGCGGTAGGAATATGGGATTAGTGTAGGATTAGTATAAAATGGGTGGTTGATGGTCGGCACAGACTCGGTGGGCCAAAGGGCCTGTTTCAGTGCTGTATCTCTCTCTCTCTCTCTCAGTGCCGCTGGCTCAGTAGGGTGTATATGCTGGGGATGTTGGCTGCCTCGAGGACTTCTGTGTTGGAGATAAGGTCCTGCCACCTGATGCCAGGGATTCTCCGGCGAAGATGGAATGAATTGAGACGTCGCTCTTGGCTGACATACATTGTCCAGGCCTCGCTGCTGTAGAGCAAGGTACTGAGGACACAGGCTTGATACACTCGGAGTTTTGTGTTCCGTGTCAGTGCGCCATTTTCCCACACTCTCTTGGCCAGTCTGGACATAGCAGTGGAAGCCTTTCCCATGCGCTTGTTGATTTCTGCATCGAGAGACAGGTTACTGGTAATAGTTGAGCCTAGGTAGGTGAACTCTTGAACCACTTCCAGAGCGTGGTCGCCGATATTGATGGAAGGAGCATTTCTGACGTACTGTCCCATGATGTTCGTTTTCTTGAGGCTGATGGTTAGGCCAAATTCGTTGCAGGCAGCCGCAATCCAGTTGATGAGTCTCTGCAGACACTCTTCAATGTGAGATGTTAATGCAGCATCGTCAGCAAAGAGGAGTTCCCTGATGAGGACTTTCCGTACTTTGGTCTTCACTCTTAGACGGGCAAGGTTGAACAACCTGCCACCTGATCTTATGTACTATAGACCCCCAAATAGTGAGAAGGAGGTAGAAGAACAAATATGTAGGCAAATTTCTGAGTGCAAAAACTATAGGGCAATAATAGTTGGGGATTTCAACTACCCCAACATCAACTGGGATACAAACAGTTTGAAGGGCACAGAGGAGACAAAATTCTTGAACTGTGCTCAAGAGAACTTTTTTAGCCAGTACGTAACAAGCCCAAAGAGAGGGGGTACAATTCTAGATTTAGTCTTCGGTAATGAAGCTGGGCAAGTGGAGGAAGTAACAGCGGGTGACCATTTTGGAGATAGTGACCATAATTCAGTAAGGTTTAGCATAATCATGGAAAAGGACAAAGATAAAACAGGACTAAAAGTTCTAAATTGGGGGAAAGCAAATTTTAAGAAACTGAGAGGTGACTTGGCAAAAGTCGGCTGGATACAGGATTCAAACTACTTGAAGAAAAATTAGTGGCAAACCAGTGGGAGGCAACTACAAGATACTACAGTCATGTGCCCACTAAGATAAAGGTGGTACTGCTAAATCTAGAGCCCCCTGGTTATCTAGAGGCTTACGGCGTAAATTAAAGCAGAAAAAGAAAGCTTATGACGATCACAAAAATCTTAACACTTTAGAAAGCCTAGAGGAGTATAGAAAGTGCAGGGGTGAAGCAAAACTAGAAAAGCAAAGAGAGCTCATAAAAAATTATTAGCAGATACAATCAAGGAAAACCCAAAGATGTTTAATCAGTACAATAAGAGCAAGAAAATAACTAAGGATAAGGCCTTTCAGAGATGTACAAGAGAACTTATGCATGGATGCAGAAGATGTGAGCAGGGTTCTTAATGAGATTTTTTTTTTCTCTTTCTTCACAAAGGAGAGGGTTGACGTAGACATTGTAGTTAAAGAGGAGGAGTGTGAGGTATTAGATACAATAAGCATAATGGGAGAGGAAGTACTAGAGGGTCTGACATCCTTGAAAGTGGATAAACTGTCAGGGCTGGGTGGATTGCATCCCAGGTTGTTAAAGGAAGCCAGGGAGGAAATAACGGATGTGCTGAGGATAATCTCCATATCCTTACTGGATACAGGAGAGGTATCAGACGATTGGAGGTCTGCAAACATTGTACCATTGTTTAAAAAGGGTGCAAGAGATAGCCCAAATAATTATAGGCCGGTCAGTCTGACCGACTGGTGGGTAAATTGTTAAAATCTATTCTGAGGGACAGAATAAACTGCCACGTAGAAAGGCACAGATTAATCAGGGATAGTCAGCATGGATTTGTTAAGGGAAGGTCATGTCTTACCAACTAAATTGAGTATTTTAAGGAATTAACAAGAAGGATTGATGAGGACAGTGGATATGGTCTACATGGACTTTAGTAAGGCATTTGACAAGGTCCCGCATGAGAGACTGATCAGTAAAATGAAAGCCCATGGGATACAGGGGAATGTGGCAGGTTGGATCCAGAATTGGCTCAGTCACAGGAAACAAAGGGTAGTAATCGATGGATGTTTTTGAATGGAAAGCTATTTCCAGTGGCATTCCACAGGGCTCAGTGTTGGGTCCCTTGCTGTTTGTGGTATATATTAATGATTTGGACTTAAATGTGGAACGCATGATTGGGAATTTTGCTGATGACACAAAAATTGTCCGTGTAGTTGATACTGAAGAGGATAGCCATAGACTCTAGAAAGATATCAATGGTTTGGTTGAGTGGGAGAAAAAGTGGCAAATGGAATTCAATCCAGATAAGTGTGAGATAATGCATTTGGGGAGGGCAAATAAAGTGAGGGAATACACAATAAATGGGAGGATATTGAGAGGGGTAGAAAAAATGAGAGACCTTGGAGTGCATGTCCACAGGTCCCTGAAGGTGGCAGGTCAGGTAGATAGAGTGGTGAAGAAGGCATATGGAATGCTTTCCTTTTTTGGCTGAGGTATAGAATTCAAAAGCAGGGATGTAATGCTGGAACTGTATAAAACGCTGGTTAGGCCACAGTTGGAGTATTACGTACAGTTTTGGTCACCACATTACAGAAAGGACATAATTGCTCTGGAGAGAGTGCAGAGGAGATTTACAAGAATGTTGCCAGGGCTCAAAAGTTGCTGCTATGTGGAAAGATTGGACAGGCTAGGGTTGTTTTCCTTAGAATAGAGGAGGCTGAGGGGTTACTTCATTGAAGGGTACAAAATTATGAGGTACCTAGATAGAGTAGACAGGAAGGACTTATTTCCCCTAGTGGAGAGGTCAATTACCAGGGGGCACAGATTTAAGGTGATTGGTAGAAAGATTAGAGGAGACATAAGGAAAAAAAATTTCACCCAGAGGGTGGTGGGTGTCTGGAATTTACTGCCAGGAATGGTGGTGGAGGCAGAAACCCTCAATTCTTTTAAAAGGTACCTGAACATGCACCTGAAGTGCTGTAACCTGCAAGGCTATGGACCAGGTGCTGGAAGGTGGGATTAGGTTGGGCGGCTAGTTTTTTCGGCTGACAGGGACACGATGAGTTGAATGGCCTCCTTCTGTACCGTACTTTTTCTATGGTTCTTGTTTTCCGATGGCTGGGTGGAGTCCCAACAGTGGCCACCGCTCCCGGTAGCACAGCTGGGACTAAGGGCTAGCGGCCCGCTCATTGGCCGGCAGCTCCATTAGGTGGGATTTCCTGCCTCAAGGAGGTGGCAGTCTCGCCCAAGGCCAATTAAGGGCTGAGGGAGCGAAAAATCATGGCGTGGCTCTCAGGGTCCAGCAGAGGCGGGCTCAGCCCCAACTTTTTGGCCAATGGGTGCAGCCATCCACCTAATGTAAAATTCTGGCTGGTATTCATATATACAAAGGAATTATTCAGTAGATACATCACAATGCAAATTTTTAGTCTGAATTTCAACAATTCATTTGAATTAGGGGAAAGTCTTTGAAGATGATTTGTTCCGAATGCTTATTTGCAGTGGAATTATTGATGGTTGATCATTTCCTCAGGAAAGTCTAGTGTTTTGTATCTATTTTTGGAAGTTTTTTTTGCTAATCCCTCATTTTCTATGTTTGTTTTGATACTTTTATATCTATGGATTCTTCAATGGTTTAGTTTTGGTACATTTTTAGTTCCCTGATGCACTGTTGCAAATCATCTCTGCTCAAGTATTTGTCTTACTTATGCATACTTTGAATCAACATTATTTCTGCTTTGAATATTTTGAATCTGAACATGAATCCTGAGAGTGCACCTTAGAACAAAGAACAGTACAGCACAGGAACAGGCCACTCGGCCCTCCAAGCCTGCGCCGATCTTGATGCCTGCCTAAACTAACACCTTCTGCACTTCCAGGGCCCATATCCCTCTATTCTCATCCTATTCATGTATTTGTCAAGATGTCTCTTAAACGTCGCTATCGTATCTGCTTCCACCACCTCCCCCGGCAGCAAGTTCCAGGCACTCACCACCCTCTGTGTAAAAAAACTTGCCTCGCACATCCCCTCTAAACTTTGCCCCTCACACCTTAAACCTATGTCCCCTAGTAACTGATTCTTCCACCCTGGGAAAAAGCTTCAAACTATCCACTCTGTCCATGCCGCTCATAACTTTGTAAACCTTTATCATGTTGCCCCTCCACCTCCATCGTTCCAGTGAAAACAATCCGAGTTTATCCAACCTCTCCTCATAGCTAATGCCCTCCAGACCAGGCAACATCCTGGTAAACCTCCTCTGTACCCTCTCCAAAGCCTCCACGTCCTTCTGGTAGTGTGGCGACCAGAATTGCACGCAATATTCTAAGTGTGGCCTAACTAAGGTTCTGTACAGCTGCAACATGACTTGCCAATTTTTATACTCTATGCCCTGACCGATGAAAGCAAGCATGCCGTATGCCTTCTTGACTACCTTATCCACCTGCGTTGCCACTTTAAGTGACCTGTGGACCTGTACGCCCAGATCTCTCTGCCTGTCAATACTCCTAAGGGTTCTGCCATTTACTGTATACTTCCCACCTGCATTAGACCTTCCAAAATGCATTACCTCACATTTGTCCGGATTAAACTCCATCTGCCATTTCTCTGCCCAAGTCTCCAACCGATCTATATCCTGCTGTATCCTCTGACAATCCTCATCATTATCCGCAACTCCACCAACCTTTGTGTCGTCCGCAAACTTACTAATCAGACCAGCTACTTTTTCCTCCAAATCATTTATATATACTACAAACAGCAAAGGTCCCAGCACTGATCCCTGCGGAACACCACTAGTCACATCCCTCCATTCAGAAAAACACCCATCCACTGTTACCCTCTGTCTTCTGTGACTGAGCCAGTTCCGTATCCATCTTGCCAGCTCACTTCTGATCCCGTGTGACTTCACCTTTTGCACCAATCTGCCATGCAGGACCTTGTCAAAGGCTTTACTAAAGTCCATATAGACAACATCCACCGCCCTTCCCTCATCAATCATCTTCGTCACTTCCTCAAAAAACTCAATCAAATTAGTAAGACACGACCTCCCCTTCACAAAACCATGCTGTCTCTCGCTAATAAGTTTGTTTGTTTCCAAATGGGAGTAAATCCTGTCCCGAAGAATCCTCTCTAATAGTTTCCCTACCACTGACGTAAGGCTCACCGGCCTATAATTTCCTGCATTATCCTTACCACCCTTCTTAAACAAAGGAACAACATTGGCTATTCTCCAGTCCTCTGGGACCTCACCTGTAGCCAATGAGGATGCAAAGATTTCTGTCAAGGCCCCAGAAACTTCTTCCCTTGCCTCCCTTAGCATTCTAGGGTAGATCCCATCAGGTCCTGGGGACTTATGTACCTTAATGCTTTGCAAGACACCCAACACCTCCTCCTTTTTGATAATGAGATGACTGAGACTATCTGCACTCCCTTCCCTAGGCTCATCATCCACCAAGTCCTTCTCCTTGGTGAATACGGATGCAAAGTACTCATTTAGCACCTCACCCATTTCCTCTGGCTCCACGCATAGATTCCCATCTCTGTCCTTGAGTGGGCCAACCCTTTCCCTGGTTACCCTCTTGCTCTTTATATATGTATAAAAAGCCTTGGGATTTTCCTTAATCCTGTTTGCCAATGACCTTTCATGACCCCTTTTAGCCCTCCTAACTCCTTGCTTAAGTTCCTTCCTACTGTCTTTATATTCCTCAAGTGCTTCGTCTGTTCCTAGACTTCTAGCCCTTACAAATGCTTCCTTTTTCTTTTTGACTAGGCTCACAATATCCCGCGTTATCCAAGCTTCCCGAAACTTGCCAAACTTGTCTTTCTTCCTCACAGGAACATGCTGGTCCTGGATTCTAATCAGCTGACGTTTGGAAGACTCCCACATGTCAGATGTTGATTTACCCTCAAACAGCCGCCCCCAATCTAAATTCTTCAGTTCCTGCCTAATATTGTTATAATTAGCCTTCCCCCAATTTAGCACCTTCACCCGAGGACTACTCTTATCCTCATCCACAAGTACCTTAAAACTTATGGAATTATGGTCACTGCTCCCGAAATGCTCCCCCACTGAAACTTCGACCACCTGGCTGGGCTCATTCCCCAATACCAGGTCCAGAATGGCCCCATCCCTCGTTGGACTATCTACATACTGTTTCAAGAAACCCTCCTCGATGCTCCTCACAAATTCTGCCCCATCCAAGCCCCTAGCACTAAGTGAGTCCCAGTCGATACAGGGGAAGTTAAAATCACCCACCACTACAACCCTGTTACCTTTACATCTTTCCAAAATCTGTCTACATATCTGCTCCTCTGCCTCCCGCTGGCTGTTGGGAGGCCTGTAGTAAACCCCCAACATCGTGACTGCACCCTTCCTATTCCTGAGCTCCACCCATATTGCCTCGCTGCATGACCTCTCTGAGGTGTCCTCCCGCAGTACAGCTGTGATATTCTCCTTAACCAGTAATGCAACTCCCCCACCCCTTTTACATCCCCCTCTATCCCGCCTGAAGCTTCTAAAGCCTGGAACATTTAGCTGCCAATCCTGCCCTTCCCTCAACCAAGTCTCTGTAATAGCAACAATATCATATTTCCAAGTACTAATCCAAGCTGTAGGTTCATCTGCCTTACCTGTTATACTTCTCGCATTGAAACAAATGCACTTCAGACCACCAGTCCCACTGTGCTCAGCAACATCTCCCTGCCTGCTCTTCCTCTTAGTCCTACTGGCCTTATTTACTATGTCCTCCTCATTTACTTCACTAGCTGTCCTACTGCTCTGGTTCCCACCCCCCTGCCACACTAGTTTAAACCCTCCCGAGTGACGCTAGCAAACCTTGCAGCCAGGATATTAGTGCCCTTCCAGTTTAGATGCAACCCATCCTTCTTGTACAGGTCCCATCTGTCCCTGTAGAGAGCCCAATGATCCAGATATCTGAAACCCTCCCTTCTACACCAGCTGCTCAGCCACGTGTTTAGCTGCACTATCTTCCTATTTCTAGCCTCACTGGCACGTGGCACAGGGAGTAATCCCAAGATTACAACCCTGGAGGTCCTGTTTTGTAACTTACTACCTAACTCCCTAAACTCCCCCTGCAGGACCTCATCACTCTTCCTGCCTATGCCGTTGGTACCGATGTGTACCACAACCTCTGGCTTTTCACCCTCCCCCTTCAGAATGCCCTCTGTCCGTTCAGAGGCATCCTTGACTCTGGCATTAGGGAGGCAATATACCTTCCTGGAGTCTCTTTCACGTCCACAGAAGCGCCTATCTGTGCCCCTGACTATAGAGTCCCCAATAACTATTGCTCTTCTGTGCTTTGTCCCTCCCTGCTGAACAACAGTACCAGCCGTGGTGCCACTGCTCTGGCTGCTGCTGTTTTCCCCTGATAGGCCATCCCCCTCAACAGTATTCAAAACGGTATACTTGTTAGAGAGGGGGATAACAACAGGGGATTCCTGCACTGACTGCCTGCCCCTTCTAGCGGTCACCCATCTATCTGCCTGCACCTTGGGTGTAACCACTTCTGTAAAACTCCTGTCTATGATGCTTTCCGCCACCTGCATGCTCCTAAGTGCATCCAGTTGCCGCTCCAACCGATCCATGCGGTCTGTGAGGAGCTGCAACTGGGTACACTTCCTGCAGATGTCGTCGCCCGGAATGCTGGAAGCGTCACGGACTTCCCACATCTCACAGGTCAAGCACTTCACCCCTCTAACTGTCATTTCTATCACTAATTAGTTAATTGATATAAAATAAATAAATACTTATTAAATCCTTACTAAATTATGATACACTTCACTATGTGGTCCCTCGTGCTAGATTTCTACAATAAATATTAAATGCTGTCAAAATACAGTAATCTCTTCCCTCTGGTTTAGTTACTCTACTTATTAATTAGTTAATTAGTGTTTTAATCAATTTTTATCAGTTTTATTTTCAAATTCGGTATAGATTCCCTACCAGCCAATTAGGTCACAGCTTTCCTGTGACGTCACTTTTTCAGTTTTTTTTCCCACCCGAGGTAACTTACCGGTCTGGAACTCTGCCCTCCGAGTCTGCTCCGAGAATCCCTGAAGTAAGTTTTTTTTTATGTACTCACCGCTCTGGAACTCCGCCCTCCGAGACTCACACTTAGTGAGTGTTGAAAACTTGAGTAAGCAATGTACCCAAACCAAGAGCACAGATTATATCAACTAAGAGTATAAGAATTTTCAGGAGCAAGAAATAGCCATTAGTCCAAACAAGCCTGTTCCTTTCTGATAGCTCTAAAACCCACATATTCATATTTTCATCGTATTCCTCAATCCTTTCTATCTTCAGATCAGACTGCTTTTTGAATCTATAAATGCTACTACTTTCAGTCGCTTTCTTAAGTAGATAATTCTTCTCATGTTTTATTAAAAGCACTCTTTCTGACTTCCCACTTACTTCCTTATTTTTAAGATGTTCCCTAGTACTAGGACTGCTCACCACACCAAACAATTTGTCTGGATCAGCTTTGTTGTTCCTTTACATTATCGTAAAAACTTCAGTTAGGTTAGCACAATGCTTTTTACCCCAAAGAGAAATCCCAGGCTGAATTTTACTAGCCTCTCGCGTCAGGAGTTGTGGCAGGGGGGCCCATAAAATACTTGTGGGAGCGGCCCACCATGGCCCCCATTGCCAAGAATGCCTCACCGCATTTTACTGGCAGCAGCAAGGCCTTTTTTGTTCCATTCAGGAACATTCGCTCTATAATTCTTCGGCCCAAGTCAATCCAGTACAACCTTTGCTCAATTCTGTCAAAATCCAATGCCACCACATTGATGAACCCTTGTTCAACAAGAGTGTAAAATTCCCCATCAACAGAGAGATTACGTATGTAGTAGCGATTACTGAAGAGGAGATAAGGAGTAATATTGCTGTTTTGGCGACAACTTTTTCCATCAGGTTCCCGAAGATGTCCTGGGGCACATTTGCAGATATATGAACCCTCTGTGTTTTCACAAATCTGACTGCAAACACTTGGTGTTACATTGCATTCATCAAGATCTTCACAAGTTTGTCCATCATCCACCATCCCCACCCCCCCACTGCTGCCAAGCGACGGGGCCTTCGTTTAAATATTAAAATTAGTTACGATAAGACGCTAATCAACTGACCTGGTCCCAGAGGCCATCCCATACCGATTTTACGGCTGCCAGCCACAACTCGCATGCCTACAGAACTCCGTGTGGAGTTCCGAGGCGAGACACTGGTGTGGAGGGAGGAGCACTGCAATTATCAAGGTGGGAGGGGTGGGGGGAGCGGAGAAAACCCTTTTTATTGGTTGTGGGAATGGTGGGAAGGGGTTGAAGGGAAAATGTTAGGGGGGAAGGTACGGGTTGCTAATAAAGTTCCTTTTGAAGATAATGCCCCGTAAACAAACATTTGGTGGGGGGGAAAGGGCCTCCAGTATTTATTAATTTTTTTATACATAATACTTCACAATATATTTTTAAATATTAAAATTTCTCCTAAGGGCTCGCAGCCCCTTAAAAATTCTGCTGGCACCTGCGCAGTGGCGCCGGACGTCGTTGCCGGGGATGCAGCGGCCGCACCCTCTACATCATAGGGGATGGCCGCTCCACCCCCTCCACTTACATGAACCCCCGCGCAAAATATCGTAGGCTCTCAGCAGCACACTTCCGTGATGGAAAGCCGCCAAATTCAAAGCGCGCCACCGTGATGTGAGGCGCGTAAATAAAATTCAGTCCCCCAACTCACTATCTTTCCTCATAACTTCGAAATCATCTGATTTGCTTAGCTTTTTACCCTTTCAAAGGTAATAATATATCCTTCAAACAATTAGGTAATCAGAACTAAACAATGCATTCCAGGTTGGATCTGAACAATACCTTGCTTAAGAGCAAAATAACCTCACTTGACTCTATCCCTTTGCTAATGAAATGGAGTGCCTTGGCTATCTATTGCACTGCAGTGAAGTTGAGTTTTGTAGTTGTGATTCAAAGAAGGGTGGAGTATGATGAACTTGCTGGCTCTGACCATAAGTAATTCAATAGCATCATTACAGTTACTGAGGGGTGTGCATGACATTTTCAATATTCAATGTCTAACTTTGACCACAGATGTGATCGACGTAATGACTGTGGTGATGGTAGTGATGAACGAGGATGTAGGTACCATCCATGTGCCCAGCACCAGTTTACGTGTCAGAATGGCCGCTGCATTTCACAATTATGGGTCTGTGATGGTGATAATGACTGTGGAGATAGATCTGATGAGATGGAACACCAGTGTCTCACCTCTGAGCCAACGTGCCCTCCACATCATTTCAAATGTGACAATGGAGGTTGTATTGAAAGTGGCAAGGTGTGCAATGAAGTGGATGATTGTTCTGATAATAGCGATGAGAAAACATGTGGTATGTATTCAGTTTAAAGAACTTTTTTTTTAAATTTGTGAACCTGCTTTTCATCAACTTTAAGAATGAATCTGGAATTGTCCATGTGATGAAAGGGCTACAGGGTATCAACTCTATCACCCAATGTATTTTTAAAAAAAATCTTTGGCTGATTTTTCTTTCCTTCTTCCAGAGCAATTGTGCAGATTAGAACACCCTAGTCCCTACCCGGTTGTGATCAACTAGTTCTGTATTGATTAGTGCTTGAATCTAAAAGCTTCTTGGTCTCTACGCTGAGCCATGTGAGCCATTATTTTATTTTAAGATGTTTTAACTATTTCTCCTTTTCATTGGAACTGGCCAGAAGACCAGCAATTGGATTTTCCAGTCCGGTATACACCCTTGTTCCAGCTCTCTTCTGGGATTGCAACCCTGGATGGACATATTCTTGGAGGTTTTATCCCATGACCTCCTGCCTCCAATTGCCCTGCCTAGTCAAACAACCTATTCCCCTCATCTCCAATATTTTTATAATGAATAAACTAAAGTGTTTGAAGAGAATGGAAAAATAAAATCCTTCCCAACTTAAAATCGAGGCTTTTGTGCGAGTTACTTTTCTAATAAAATTTAATGAATATCATGTAAGGATAATACATTTTATGCACTTTTCAATTATTAAATTTGTTATAGAGTTGCAGGCTCCTCATTGAAGTGATTTTAATTTTGCAGTAAATTGTGCTATATCTTTATCGTAAGTAAGATTGCAATTTTACGTATCAAAATAACATTTATCTTTTACTTTCTTTTGCTCCTCTTTCATAAGAACAGTATATTAATTTAATAAGCCATTGTATAGGAAGCCATTTTTAAAATTTGTTCATGGATGTGGCCGTTGCTGGCTAGGCCAGCATTTAGTACCCTTCTCTAATTGCCCTTGAGAAGGTGATGGTGAGCTGTGACTTTGGTCTGTGACTTGTTGCATTGTTAGTTTTACCTTTTCTTAATATGTTGTTACAGGTATTGATGAATGCAGTGATCCTGCACTGAATCAATGTACACACAGCTGCACCAACACATTGACCAGTTTCTTCTGCTCTTGTTATCCTGGCTACCATCTCATGGATGATGGACAAACTTGTGAAGATCTTGATGAATGCAATGTAACACCAAGTGTTTGCAGTCAGATTTGTGAAAACACAGAGGGTTCATATATCTGCAAATGTGCCCCAGGACATCTTCGGGAACCTGATGGAAAAAGTTGTCGCCAAAACAGCAATATTACTCCTTATCTCCTCTTCAGTAATCGCTACTACATACGTAATCTCTCTGTTGATGGGGAATTTTACACTCTTGTTGAACAAGGGTTCATCAATGTGGTGGCATTGGATTTTGACAGAATTGAGCAAAGGTTGTACTGGATTGACTTGGGCCGAAGAATTATAGAGCGAATGTTCCTGAATGGAACAAAAAAGGAGACTGTCATTAACCATGATCTGCAAGGTGCAGAAGGCCTGGCTGTTGATTGGATTGGAAGGTAAGACAACCTATTAGTTGAAGCTACCTGGAGGTCTTTTTTTTATCATTTTCAAACTACTACAGAATAAAATCAGACCTAATAATAATTAATTATATTTTAACCCAGACTTTAGGGATTAAAGCATTTGTCATTTGTCCAATATCTGGAATAAGCAAAGATTAACAATGACATTGGATGAATTTTACGCCACCCCAGCAGATCGAATGGTGGCATGGGGGAGGATGGGGTGGCGTAAAATTGAGCAGGAGGCTATGGGAGGCCTACCTGCCCCGCTCCCGCCTCTGGTCAACTTTATGGCGGTTGGGCTGGGGGGGAAATGTCCCGCCCGCCCGAGGCCAATCAAGGCCCTTCAGTGGCCACTTAACGGCCACTTAAGGGCCCTCACCTGCCTCCATGGGTATTTTACCCATGGCAAGCGGGTGTGCTGGGGACGGGAAAGACCACCCAGCAATAGCTGCTGGCCTTTCCACGAGCCGGGGGGAGGTGGGGCCATGGCAGTCGGGCACAGGGTGCCTGATTGAGAGCTGCCACCAACTCCCAACCCACCCCCTGGTCCCAAGATGCCCCCTCCCCCCAAACGACCACTCCAGTCACACCAGGCACAACCGATCTCACTGGTGAGGCATGCCCAACTTACCTTCACTGCTGGCTCCATGGTGTCGGTTAGGCTGTAGTCCCAGCAGTGGCCACCGCTCCCGGTGGTGCTGCTGGGACTAAGAGCTGCTGGCCCGCTGATTGGCCAGCAGCTCAATGAGGCGGGACCTCCTCCCTCAAGTGGGTGGAAGTCCTGCTTTGGGACTATTAAAGCCCAGGGACCCTTAAAATGCAGGATGGATCCCCGGGCGAGGCAGAAGTGGGTTCACCACTGACTTTTACGTCCGTGGCGAATTCCCGTCCGCCTAAGGTAAAATCCAGCCCATTTTGTTGTGTCTCTGTATCTCAAATGAATATGATGGACGTTATTCAGTTTAAAATTACTTTATCAGAACAAAATCTCATTAAAATTATATATTATTTTTAAATTCCATGGTGACTAAAGCCATTGTTTGGTTGTGAAGTTGTTTTATTGTTATTGGACAGTTATCTGAGATACGTTGCTGAATAAGTGCAGCATTTGTATTACCTTCCGTAGGAACAGATTTATGTTATCAAATATTGTGTTGAGGAAAGTTCTTAAATCTTTTTAAAGGAGAAAGATTTAATGGAAGTCAACCCAAAATAAATAAAACCGCAACGAAAATCTAAATATTTGAAGGTGACAATGTGGTAGTATTTACCATTAACAGTGGCCTGAATTTTATTAGCGCGCCGCGCTCTGCGCTGGTACGCTTTGAACTCGGCGGCCTTCCGACACGGAAGCGCCGCTGAGGAGCCGCCGCAATATTACGCATGGGGGCTCATTCAAATAGAGGGGGTGGGGCGGCTGCCCCCAATGACGTGTAGATGCCGGCGCCATTTTTAAAGAGCTTTAAGCCCTTAGAATTAATTTTAGCTTTTACAGGAACATAAAGTGAAATTTTTTTATTAACAATTAATAAAGATGTGGAGGCCCTTCCCCAACACACTCAATGGTCATTTAATTGGCATTTATTGTCAACAAATACATTCTTCCCTTCCCGACCTTTCCCCCCAATCTTCTAACATTTGGCCTCTAACCCTTTCCCACCATTCACACAACCAATTAAATTTGTTTTCCTTGCTCCCCCACCCCTCCTGCCCTGAAAATGTTATTCCTCCCCCCCTCTCCACCAGGTTCTCGCCTCGGAACTCCATATGGAGTTCCGAAGGCACGCGAAGCACAAATGGCGGCCGCAAAATCAGTGTGTGATGGCAGCCGCCTGCAGGTAAGTTTATTTTCATCTCTTTAGTGTTAATTTTCATATGCTGATGAAGGGCGCGTCACCAGGAGTTGGGGGCGGCGACACCGAGGTCCCTCTGCCGCCTGTGATATGCGGCAGGCCCATCTCGACGTCGTGGGTCAAGGCAGGCCTCTCCCCACAGAGTTTTACGAGCTATAGAGGGAGTTCTTACTATAGAGGGAGTGCAGTGAAGGTTTACCAGACTGATTCCTGGGATGGTGGGACTGACGTATGAGGGGAGATTGATTCGGTTAGGATTATATTTGCTGGAGTTCAGAAGAGTGAGGGGGGATCTCATAGAAACCAATAAAATTCTAACAGGACTTGACAGGGTAGATGCAGGAAGGATGTTCCCGATGCTGGGGGAGTCCAGAGCCAGGGGTCATAGTCTAAGGATACGGGGTAAACCTTTCAGGATTGAGATGAGGAGAAATTTCTTCACACAGAGAGTGGTGAACCTGTGGAATTCGCTACCACAGAAAGCAGTTGAGGCCAAAACATTGTATGTTTTCAAGAAGGGATCTAAAGGGATCAAAGGGTATGGGGCGAAAGCCAGAACAGGTTACTGAGTTGGATGATCAGCCATGATCATAATGAATGGTGGAGCAGGCTCAAAGGGCCGAATAGCCTACTTCTGCTCCTATTTTCTATGTTTCTATGGCCCCTGCACTACGACCCACGGCGTCGAGCGGCTGGTAATATTCAGCCCAGTGAGTCACAAGCACTGGATGCTGTGGGCTTTCAATTTGTTCAGATCAAGAATGGGTTGAAGGTTTGTACAATGTTGGCTTACATGAAACTTCTTCTGATCTTGGTGAAGGTCCACAGCTAGAAATGAAAAGATAAATTCAACAGATTCTGCATTCCCGTGGGGGAATCGGCATTGTAGGGAGCACAAATCTGAAAGGATGTTTCCCCTTATGGGAGAATCTAGAACTAGAGGTAACTGTTTAAAAATAAGGGGCCGCCATTTAAGAGAGAGATGAGGAGAAACTGTTTCTCTGAAGGTCGTGAGTGTTTGGAATTCTCTTCCTCAACAGGCGGTGGAAGCAGAGTCTTTGAATATTTTTAAGGCAGAGGTAGATAGATTCTTGATACGCAGGGCGGGCAGAAGGTTATCGGGGGTAGGTGGAAATGTGGAGTAATTAGTTCAGCCATGAACTTATTGAACAGCGGAGCAGGCTTGAAGGGCCGAGTGGCCTACTCCTGCTCCTAAATTCGTAGGTTTGTATGATTTGGAGATGGGGTGCTGTTGTGCCTGTTTTCCTGCCTTTGTTCCTTTTGAATGTTGTTCTCCACTTGGAGCATGGGATCACTGAATTTACTCTAAAGTTCAAAACATGGCCTGGAAGTGACTGTGAAATCACAAGAGCATGTAGGCATGTTTATTTAGAATTATGATCAAGGCTTTAACACTGTTTCAGTTTTTCCATCAATAACATGAACGCGAGCTAACTGAAATATTACTAAAAACATTACCTGCTTGTACGTATCCAATCTTGTGGGTGTATCCAAACAATGGAATGAGTGGTCCTTTCTTCTATATTTTGTAACTAAGTTGGATATTTCTTTTCCTAAACAAAAACAGAAAATGTTGGAATCTCTTGGTTAACTCTATTTCTATCTCCACAGATGCTGCCATACCTGCTGAGTATTTCCAGCATTTTCCATTTTTATTTAAGATTTCCGGCATCCACTCTGCTTTGCTCTTGTATTTCCTTTCCTATTTGTGTTTAAAGGATGACTTGTCCTTGCCTTGGAGGGAGTTGAAATCATGAAATAGTGGTGTTGATTTTTTTTTTGGTGGGGAGTAGTGAGAATAGCCAAATTTATGATAAATGGGCTTGACCAAAAGTTAAACCATGCCAACTCTCTTACATTTTTAATTTTATATGTTTAATGTACAATCTAGATACATACCTGCTGTTGTGCAAGGTCAGTCTCTTCCCACAGTGCATGAGTATGTAACAATTATTGAATCATGCAGCATCGAAAGCCACTCAGCCCATTGTGGATATGCCAGCTTTCTGAATGAGCTGCCAATTAGTCTCACCCCTTGCTCTTTCCCTAGAATCCTGCAGATGTTTCCTTCTTAAGTATACATCCAAACTTATTACACATAGCTTACTATTGGAAAATGTTGAATACTTTTTTTGTGAGCTAACTGAATATTTTTTTTATTTTTTTAGGAAACTTTACTGGCTTGATCATTTTAAAAATTGTCTTAATGTTGCTGAACTTGATGGAAGATTCCGTAAAAAGCTGTCTGACCACTGTGTGGATACAGGCAATATCTACTGCTTTGAGAACCCGCGAGCTATTGCTGTTCATCCTAAATATGGGTGAGGACCCTAAATTATTTACTCGCATTTTAAAAAAAACACCGAGGGGCAGAGTTTCCGCTTTGGCACAGTCAGTGACTCAGGTGCAATTTGCACCCAAAATTGCACCTGCTTGGAGAAGTGTTTTTCCCCCGGGTTTCTGTGCAAATTAATTTCATATAGCAAATGCAAAATCGGCCCTGATCCAGCCCAATCAGACAGCATTTTCAAACATAATTTTTTTTTAATTGCTTTAAGAATATTCCTTGATATATTTGGGTGGTAACTTGGTAAAGTTTGATTAATATAGCTAAAAATGGGTATATCTCAAAAAGCATTTTAAATCAAAATGTCAACCCACCACCTGTGAGTAACCCAATTTAAAAGACTGAAAATGATTTTTAAAACATATACAAACTATTTTCGATTGGGGTACAATAGTCAGTTCTTTAGTAAATTTAAAAAAATCATTCAGAACCTATCAAAATTTACCTATAAGTGCACTTGCGCTCAAAAGATCCAGCTTAATTTTTGAAGCCTCTATGAAGGTTTGCAAACAAGTGCAATTAGCGGAAAGTCCCGATGGTGAGAAATTCATCCTGGGGACATGGCCAGTGTGTGGGTAAGGCTGGCTTCTGGTGCACTGTTTTTAAGACTAGCACAAAAGATCATGGAAACTTACGTTGCGCTGACACAATTTGCACTTAAAATTCCACAATCTTTTGTGTTAGTTATGCTGATATTGGGCTATTTATGCGGAAAAAACAAATGCAATCACACGTAAACTCCAGGCCGTACTATATAAGAATAAAAGTTTATCTTTTTAAAGTGCAATGCCAGCTTAAAGAAAGGTTTCTCTTTTGATAGTGCACCTAACATTAGGAAGACATGTCAGATAGGCTTCGTTGCAGCAACTTTCTTCACAACTATCTTTAGCTAACAAATATAAAGCCAACATGATAAATTATTGCATTGTTGATATTGGATTTTTTTATTCATTCATGGGATGTGGGCATTGCTGGCTAGGCCAGCGTTTGTTGCTCATCCCTAATTAGCCTTGAGAAGGTAGTGATGAGTTGCGTTTTTGAACTGCTGCAGTCCATTTGGGGTAGGAACACCCACAGTGCTGTTAGGTGCAGGGAGGATGTTCCCGATAGCTGGGAAGTCCAGAACCAGAGGTCACAGTCTCAGGATACAGGGTATGCCATTTAGAACCGAGATGAGGAGAAATTTCTTCACTCAGAGGGTGATGAACCTGTGGAATTCTCTACCGCAGAAGGCAGTGGAGGCCAATTCATTAAATCTATTCAAAAAGGAGATAGATATATTTCTTAATGCCAAAGGGGTCAAGGGATATGGGGAGAAAGCGGGAACAGGGTACTGAATTAGACGATCAGCCATGATTTTTTTTGAATGGCGGAGCAGGCCCGAAGGGCCAAAAGGCCTACTCCTGCTCCTGTTTTCTATGTTTCTATGTTAGGAAGGGAGTTCCAGGATTTTGACCCAGCGACAGTGAAGGAACGGTGATATATTTCCAAGTCAGGATGGTGTGTGGCTTGGAGGGGAACTTGCAGGTGGTGGTGTTCCCTAACCATTTGTCGCCCTTGCCCTGCTAGGTGGTAGAGGTCACGGGTTTGTAAGGTGCTGTCTAAGTAGCCTTGGTGCGTTGCTGCAGTGCATCTTGTGGATGGTACACACTGCTGTCACTGTGCGTCGGTGGTGGGAGGGAGTGAATGTCTGTGGATCGGGTGCCAATCAAGCGGGCTGCTTTGTCCTGGATGGTGTCGAGCTTCTTAAGTGTTGTTGGAGCTGCACCCATCTGGGCAAGTGGAGAGTATTCCTTCACACTCCTAACTTGTGCCTTGTAGATGATGGACAGGCTTTGGGGAGTCAGGAGGTGAGTTACTTGCCATAGGATTCCTAGCCTCTGGCCAGCTCTTGTAGCCACAGTATTTATATGGCTACTCCAATTCAGTTTCTGGTCAATGGTAACTCCCAGGGATGTTGATAGTGGGGGAATTCAGCAATGGTAATGCCATTGAATGTCAAGGGGAGATGGTTAGATTCTCTCTTGTTGGAGATGGTCATTGCCTGGCACTTGTGTGGCGTGAACGTTACTTACGACTTATCAGCCCAAGCCTGGATATTGTCCAGGTCTTACTGCATTTCTACACAGACTGCTTCAGTATCTGAGGAGTCATGAATGGTGCTGAATATTGTGCAATCAGCAGCGAACATCCCCACTTCTGACCTTATGATTGAAGGAACGTCATTGATGAAGCAGCTGAAGATGGTTGGGCCTTCGGAAACTACCCTGAGGAATTCCTGCAGTGATGTCCTGGAGCTCAGATGATTGACCTCCAACAACCACAACCATCTTCCTTTGCGCTAGGTATGACTCCAACTAACGGAGCATTTTCCCCCTGATTCCCATTGACTTCAGTTTTGCTAGAGCTTCTTGATGCCATATTCAGTCAAATGCTGCCTTGATGGCAAGGGCAGTCACTCTCACTTCATAAGTTCAGTGTTCAGTGGTAAATGCGACCAATCAAAATTATCTGGCATATACATTCTGATGAAAGGTCATTGACCTGAAACATTAACTCTGTTTTTCTTTCCACAGATGCTGCCTGACTTGCTGAGTATTCCCAGCATTTTCTGTTTCTGTTTCAGATTTCCAGCATCTGTAGTATTTTGCTTTTGGAATACACCATGCTTATTTTCCTGCTGTGAATTTATGAACCTTGCATTGAAATGGACTTTACAAATTGAGAATGGAGTCTTACTTACGCTATCACAAGACAAAATTCCCCAATCAGATTCTCTGATTTGCAAAAGCTTTTATTTTAAACAAAAAATATTATTTTATGCTATTATTGAGCTGATTGAAATTCCTGTCATGCTGCATACAGCAATCTGACAAGATAGAATTTGACTTGCTAGAGACCTTACTATTATATGCAACAGTTTTTAAAACTTTTTGCAGGTATGTTTTCTGGACTGACTGGGGTTATCAAGCATACATTGGTCGCATGGGCATGGATGGTAAAAACAAATCAGCCGTTATTACCACAAAATTGGAATGGCCCAATGGATTGACCATTGACTACACAAACGATAAACTCTATTGGACTGATGCTCACCTGAATTACATTGAGTAAGCACTTCTGTTTTGAATAATAAAATACAAACCATTTTGTCTAATTCCAGTTTTATTGCATAAATTGTTAGTACCTACAATACAATAGGTACAATAGAGTACATTTTATAATCAAAAACAATAGCCCGGATTTTTCTGCACCAGCAAGAAGAGTGATGCAGACAAAATTGTGCTGGCTGTTGCACCAATCTTACCACTGATAACTTATTCCATATTTGCCTGCCTTTCTAATCAGAATACACCACAGTGACCATAGTGGCAATGTCAATAGACAATATAGTGATCCTGTCACGAATACTACGATTTATCTTTGAATTCTACAATGCTACAAAAATTCTTTCCCAAAAACACAATATAAAATGTGACTAAAGTACATAAACTAAGACAATTTGTTCATTAAGCTGGTTTCAAAATGCTCTGGCATATTCTGCGCATATAAAACAGCACCTAAGATCAAACAATTGGTAGTCTGTGATTTTAGTTAGAAGCTAACACTTTGTTGATGGTTCAAGGGGGCTGTCAAAAACTGCTGACCTCTTCCAGCTCTACATTACCAACAACTCTTTACCTACAAACTCCCCTTTTATCTAGTTAACTGTCAATAATGTCCTGTGTTTGATTGGATGTTTGAGGGGAAATTAAAATGGTGCAAATTCCCAGGAAAATCATGGAATATATTTTCATTGCAATGCTTTTTTCACCAGTTACATTTAATTTCCCTTCAGTAAGGCCCCACAGCTGTTATTTTCTCCTGAAAGACTAAGGTATTCTAAGTCACATGCTTCTCCACATTTGCTACTCATTTACATCTGTATAAACCAATTGTGACAACTAATTTAGATAAAAATCTTCAAAACTCTCATGGAGAACAATTTGAATGATGATCAAGCTTGGATTTGAACTTGAGCTCTGGAAGTCCAGTGCTCAGATGTAAGCTTGCATTTGTTATTGTGACTGCCTGATGGTAGCATAAATGGTTATTGTCTTTTGTAGATTTTCCAACCTAGATGGAAATCATCGGCACACAGTATTTGATGGAACCCTCAGCCACCCATTTGCCATTAGCCTGTTTGAAGATACAATATATTGGACTGATTGGAATACAAAATCAGTGGAGAAAGCAAATAAATACACTGGGGAAGGCAGGGTGTTGTTGGTGAATACCACCCACAGGCCTTTTGACATCCATGTTTATCATCCATACAGACAGCCAATAGGTAAGTGAATCTGTGAAACTGACATAAAATGCAGCATTTCATATCTCATGTGTTACCTATATTGTATTGCAAGTTAAATTTTGGAATGATTTATATGTTGAACATTAATTTCTTAATATCCACTGGAATTTAATCATCTAGAAAAGTTAGGTATCAGGATGCACGTTAGATTGGTAAGATTTGTATTGCCGCTTCTGGTGATGTTCTTCCCAATAATTTCTATTTTGCCCATATGTGCAAGGGCTGTGTATATGAAGTGGGATACTATCCTGACCTGAATTTACATAGCTCATCATAAAATGGTGACAGCAGTGAGAAGAGATACCTGAAAATGAAAATCCAAATTAAGGAAATGGCTTGGCTGATAAGTGCATTCCTGTTAGTGGCCTACACTGGCAGACACTTTTTTTTGTATTCTTTCATGGTGTGTGAGCGTGGCTGACAAGGCCAGCATTGTTGCCCATCCCTAATTGCCCTTGACAATGGAATGGCTTGCTAGACTATTTCAGAGGGCTGTTAAGAGTCAACCGCTATGGGTCTGGAGTTACATATGGGCCAGACCAGGTAAGGACAGCAGCTTTCCTTCCCCAAAGGACATTAGTGAACCGGGTGGGTTTTTCGGGCAATCAGTGATAGTTTCATGGCAATAATTGAATTTAAAGTCCACCAGCTCCCATGGTGGGATGTGAACCTGTGTCCCAGAGCATTAGTCTGGGCCTCCAGATTACTAGTCCAGTGACATTACCACTACACCACCGTCTTCCCCCTAAGATGCTGTTGATTTATATGGATGTTAATTTCAATACCATTGTACATCCGCTGATCCTCATAGATACAAATGGAAGTGATCCTCCTCTGTAAAACTGCATTATTTCTCAGTAAAGCCCTCTGCCTAATAGCTGCCCCTATTATATCTTTTGTCTACAGTCATAAGAACATAAGAAATAGGCGCAGGAATAGGGTCATTTGGATGCTTGAGCCTGCTCCATCATTCAGAAAGATCATGGTTGATCTTCTACCTCAGCTCAGCTACACCTTCTTGTCCTAGCTCCATTAAAGGCCTGCTCAGATCGGGAAAAAGAACCCGACACGAACCTGACCGATCCACAGCGAACCCGAGCCCGACCTGGCCCGAATCCCACCAATTTCGCCCGAGACCGACCCGACCCCGACCCCACTCAGCCCGACCTGAGCCCAACCAGATCATCCCTTTACTTACCTTCCGACTGGGAAGCTCCACGAAGCTGCAGCGCATGCGTGATGACATCATAGTGATGTCACTTGCTCACTGCGCAGACTCAGTATCGTCCCGGACTCCCAGCTCAGTTAAGTTTTTTATTTTTAATACTTACCCCGGCAGAGCACTTACCGTGTGCGTCCGGCCCGACCTGGACTCGGCCCAACCCGACCCCAGCCTGAAAGCCGGAGATGGAAGAGGGACCCGACCTGACCCGAACCCGACGCATGTCGTTGGGTTCGGGTCAGGTAGCAGGCCTTTAATCTCCATGTCCCTTGATTCCCTTAGTATTTAAAAATCTCACGATCTCTAACTTGAATATACTGAATGACTGAGCATCGACAGTTCTCTGCAGTAGAGAATTCCAAAGGTGCACAATCCTTTGAGTGAAGAAATTTCCCCTTATCTCATTCCTAAATGGCCGATCCCTTATTCTGAGACTCTGACCCCTAGTTCTAGACTCCTCAGCCAGTGGAAACATTGAGCAGGATTTTCCACTTTGGGTTGGGACCCCAACATCATGATCAAATGTGGGCCTCGACCCTACACTGTGTTGGGAGCAGAAACCCAGCACCGATTTTTTTGGATTAGCCAATTAGTGGCCAGAGGTCGCATCCGCTGCCCAATTAAGACAGCTGGTGGGCTTTCAAAGCTGGCGGGTCAATAGGAGGCACCTAGAATCATCGGGCTGGATTTTCAAAGTGGAGGCAGGAAACAGGAGTCTGGTCTAGATTTTGGTCTGAAAACTGCAACCTCTGGGAAGCTGATTGAGACTGCAATGTTCAAGTGGGAAAGCTTTAATTGGTATGGAGACAGGTTTCCTGTCTTCCTAGAGACAATGGAATTGAAAATGGAAGTGGGTCAGATAAAGTGTGGGGCTCATGTAGACTTCCACAGCAGCCATCACTGAGGCTGCTGGTTGTCCTGAGGGAGAGATCTGCCTTCCACAGCACCAGAGATGTCTGCACCAGCGAGACGTCACAGGGGAGCTGGAGGGCTGGCAGTAGGGACAGCGCAGACCCTCGCTTCATCGATGCCCACCTGGATCTAATGCTGGAGGCCGTGAGGGAGAGGAGGGAGGTCCTCTTCCCAGAGGGTGGCAGACGGAGGCCACCTCATCGTGCAGCAGGGGCACCTCTCTGTCCAGCGTCACCCCGCCACCCCATCTTCCTCCTCTTCTCTTAACTTCGGCTCCTCTGCCGATAAGCTGTCTTCTTTCAGGGCCTCAAGGTCCACACGTCGCTGGAGGGCCATCTTATGGAAAGCACAGCAGATCACCACAATGACCAAGACCTTGCAGGAGGGCATTACAGGGTGCCACCCGACAGTTCAGGCACAGGAATTGCCTCTTCAGAAAACCTATGGCCTGCTCAATAGTTGGCCTGCTAAGCAGGTGGCATTTGTTGTTTTGCTTCTGTGCCTCTGTCTGGGGCTCCTGTAGAGGGGTCAGTAGCCATTTTTTCAAAACTGATTTCTCTTGTCGCCTTGGAGCCAACCATGCACCTTGGGGGATGGAGTGAAGATTTGAGGCAGCTTGGAATGGCGCAGTCTGAAGAAGTCATAGAAAAAAAATCAGAGAAACTCTAAGGCATAGAAAAAGGCCACTTGGCCCATCGCGTCTGTGCCAGCTGAAAAACGATCCCCTATTTTAATCCCACCTTCCAGCATTTGGTTCGTAGCCCTGCAGATTTCGGCACTTGAGGTGCATATCCAGACTCCTGTTGAACGAGCTGAGGGTTTCTGCCTCAACTACCCTTTCAGGCAGTGAGTTCCAGACACCACCCTCTGGGTGAAAATGTTTTTCCTGATCTCCCCCCTACGTTTTCTACCAATTATATTAAATCTATGCCCCCTGGTTACTGACCTCTCTGCTAAGGTGAATAGACCCTTCACCTCCACTCTAAACAGGCCCCTCAAAATTTTGTACATTTCAATCAGATCTCCCCTCAGCCTTCTCTGTTTCAAGGAGAACAACCCCAGCCTATCCAATCTTTCCTCATAGCTGCATTTTTCCAGTCCTGGCAACATCCTCGTAAATCTCCTCTACTGTCTCTAGTGCAATTACATCCTTTCTCTAATGAGCTGACCAGAACGGCACGCATTACTCAAGTTGTGGTTTAATCACTGAGTTATACAGTTCCAGCATAATCTTCCTGCTCTTATATTTTATACTTCTGCTAATAAAGGAAAGGATTCCATATGCCTTCTTAACCACCTTATCGACCTGTCCTGCTACCTTCAGGGATCTGTGGGCATTCACTCCAAGGTCCCTCACTTCCTCTACATGTCTCAGTATTTTCCCATTAATCATGTATTCCTTTGCCTTGTTTGACCTCCCCAAATGCATCACCTCACACTTCTCCAAGTTGAATCCCATTTGCCACTTTTGTGCTCATCTGACCAGACCATCAATATCTTCCTGCAGCCTGAAGTCATGGCAGCTGCAAAAAAAGTGAGTGGACACATAGAGGAAGCTCTTGTTGTAGTTGTAGACCATTTGAATGTTGAGGGAGTGGAAGCCTGTCCTGTTGATGGATCTCACTGGCCGGTTGCTGGGCGCCTCAAAGGCCATATTGGCTCAAGCGATGATGCCCTGTACTTGAAGGAATCTATCGATGGTGGCAAACCCCACTGTCCTCTGTGCCAGTGCAGGCCCTTCTGTGTCAAAGCAGGTGTAGTCCCTGCCCTCCAGAAAAGGGCATCTGTGACCTGCCTGATGGCCTAATGAGATGCCTCCTAGGTCCACAGTTGATCCCTGGAACGATCCAGTTGCATAGAATTTCAGGGTGCCTGTGACCTTGACAAATGCAGGTAAGGGACTGCATGATGCCTGTGAGACCTCAGGTCATTGTGGATCAGGACCGAGGCAATCTGCCTGGATAAGCTCAGACTCCTACAGCGCTGGTACTCTGTCATTTGCATGTAGCTGACTCTTGGGATGTGCACCCGATGTCTTGGGTAGCGCTTTTCTCCTCTTGTAGCTCCCCACTTTGCTCCTCTGGTCTCCATCTGCCGCAGATCATCCTGGCTGCTCTGTCTAATGTCAGAGTGGCCTATTCCCATATCAGCTCTCTCAGCTGGGCTTTATACATTCACCACACCTTCCCCAGCTGCCACAGTGAAGCCAGTGGCCTCACGTCCCTCCGGTTTCATGGCATCTCTCCAATGTAAAATTTAACACTTCCAGCGGCAACACTACTCACAATGAAACACATCTTAGGCAGCTAAGCTTCATTTGCTGCCTCTGCTTTAAATTAAACAGCTCTTCCCATAGCCTCTCCACAATGCTTATGTCTTCACAACCCCGTTGTGTTCCCCCCATAGTGTTTTCCCCATTCCCAGACTTTAAAAATAGCTCCCTGCTCCTGACAAGCCTGTTAATGAGCTCTTTAATGAGCTCAATAGGTAATTGAATAAACGTGCATGCCCGACCCAATCCCTCACTACCGGCGCCCCTTTAAAAATGGCATCACATTTCTGAGGCGGTGGGCCCCAGTGCCGACCTCTGAATGCGATCATCAAATCATGCTCACTGCCATTCCCACTCTGGGGTTTGAAAATCCTGCCCATAGAGTCATTACGGCACAGAAGGAGGCCATTCAGTCCATGCCAGCTCTCTGTAGAGCAATCTGGTCAGTCCCATTTCCCCCTCTATTCTCATAGGTCTGCAAGATTATTTCCCTCAAGTGTCCATCCAATTTCCTTTTGAAATCATCATCACCTCCGCTTCCACTACCCTCTTTGACAGAGGGTTCCAGGTCATTACCACTGGCTGATTAAAATAGTTCTTCCTCACATCCCCCTGCATCTCTTGTCCAAAACCTTAAATCTGCGTCCCTAGTCCTTGTACCATCAGCTAATGGGAACAGCTTTTCTTTGTTTCTCTTATCTAAACCTGACATAATCTTGTACACTTCTATCAAATCTCCCCTCAAACTCCCTTGCTCCAAGGAGAACAACCCCAGCTTCTCCAATGTAACCTTGTAGCTAACATCACCTCATGCCTGAAACCATTCTGGTAAATCTCCTCTGCACCCTCTCAAGGAACCTCACATCCTCCCTAAAGTGTAGTGACCAGAACTGGATGCAATACTCTATTTGTAGCCTAACCAGAGCTTTATGAAGGTTCACTATAACTTCCCTGCTTTTGTACTCAATGCTTCTATTTATGAAGCCTAAGATCCCTATTCTTTGCTAACTACTCTGTCAATATGTCCTGCCACCTTCATAGGTTGATGCACGTTATCCTCTAGGTCTGTCTGTCCCTGTACACTCTTTTGCACTGTGATGTTTAGTCTATATTGCCTCTCCCTATCCCTTTTGCCAAAATGCATCACCTCATGCTTTTCTGTATTAAATTCCATCTGTCACTTGTCTGCCCATTCTGCTAGCCTATGTCGTGTTGCAGTCGATTGGTATCATCCTCACTGTCTGCTGCATCTCCAAGTTTGGTATCATCAGCAAATATTGAAATTTTACTCTATTCCAATATTCTATATATCTATATAGATATATATAATCAAAAAAGCAGTGGTCCTAGCACTGACCCTTGGAGAATACCACTGTCTACCATCCTGCAGACTGAAAAGCAACCATTTATCATGACTCACTGTTGTCTGTCCTTAAGCCATTTTTTTATCCAAGCTGACATTGACCTCCTATTACACAAGGCACAATTTTGTTAACCAACCTTTTATGTGGTACTTTCTCAAACACTTTGTTATAATCCATATACACAACATCCATTGCTTTCCCTTCATCAACCTTCTCTTTTACTTCATCAACAAATGCAATGAGATTAGTCAAGCACAATCTGCCTTTTACAAATCCATGCTGACTCTCCTTACTTAACTCAAACCTCTCCAAGTGCCTGTTAATTTTTTCCCTGAAAAAGCCTTAACTGCCACTGATGTTAAACTGGCTGGCCTGTAGTTTTTAGGAATTTAACACAATTTACTTTTAACATATTTGAAATTAAAGATGGCCACATTTACCGGACCAACATTGTAAGGGGGAAACCCCTTTAAAATGGTGGCCTGCAGCTGCAGCTGTGGCAAAGTAAGTATGGCAGCTGCAATGGGGGGCCTCAAAGTGATTCTAGAGAGCTGGTCTGCCACCAGGAGGCTGCCTCCAGGTATCTGCTGTGCTCCCGATACCATGGGCGGGCGGGGAGGTTGGGTGGAGCTGGTGCCGCAGACCAACTGAAAACTTCCAGTCAGCCTCTGATCAATGGCCTTAATTGGCCTTTTAATTGACTTAACAAGCTATCTGCCACTTGTGGGCAGGTAGCCGTCCTCACCCGATCCGCCATGAAGGAAAATTTGTCAGGAATCGGGACCATGGCAGGGAACCAACACGCCAGCTAGAATCAGGAAATTCTGCCTCTGCCGGCCTCCATTCCCACCCCCATATCAGGGCCAAAATCCCGCCCATATTCTCAGCCAAACCCCTGTCAAACCCCTTAAGAATTTTATGTTTTAACAAGATTGGAATCTGGAACACACTGCCTGAAGGGGTGGTAGAGGCAGGAACCCTCACAATATTTAAGAAGTATTTAGATGAGCACATGAAACGCCATGGCGTACAAGGCTATGGGCCAAGTGCTGGAAAGTGGGATTAGAATAGATAGGTAGGTGCTTGATGGCCGGCACGGACACGATGGGGCAAAGGGTCTGTTTCCGTGCAGTATGACTCTATGACTCTAAGACGACCTCTCAATCTTCTAAACTCGAGGAAATATAGGACTAGTATACTCAAACTTTCCTTATAGGACAGTCCCCTCATCACAGGAATCAGTTTAGTGAATCTCTGCTTGCTTCCCTGTTAGGCAAGTGTATCCTTCGTTAGGTAAGAGACCAAAACTGTACACCCTACTCCAGGTGTGGTCTCACCAATGACCTATATAATTTCAGTATAACCTTTTTACTCATACTCCAATCCCTTTATAACGAAGGCTAACATACTATTTGCTTTCCTAATTGCTTGCTGCGTCTGCATGTTAACTTTCTGTGATTGATGCACAGTGTCACCCAGACCTCTCCGAATATCAACATTTCCAGTCTCTCACTATTTAAAAAAAAAATCAGCTTTTTTATTTTTCCTACCAAAGGGGATAATTTCATATTCCTCCTCATATATTCTATCTGCCGTGTTCTAACTTGACTTGCCTAAATCCTTTTGCAGCCTCTTTGTGTCCTCCTTATAGCCTACCTTCCTACCTAACTTTATATTGTCAGTAAACTTGGATACACTACACCTAATCCGCTTGTCTAAGTCATTGATATAAATTATAACTACCTGAGGCCCAAGCATTGACCTTTGTGGTACTCCACTAATTCCAGTCGGCCAACTTGAAAATGATCTGTTTATTCCTGCTCTCGGTTTTCTGTACATTAACCAATCCTCAATCCATGCTAATCACAGAATGGTTACAGTGCAGAAGGAGGCCATTCGGCCCATCGTGTCCACATTGGCTCTCTGAAAGAGCAATTCCCTCAGTTCCATTCCCCTGCCTTCTCCCTGTAACCCTGCACATTCTTCCGTTTCAGATAACAGTCTAAATCCCTTCTGAATGCTTCACTTGAACCTGCCTCCACCACTTTCTCAGGCAGCGTATTCCAGAACTTAAATACTTGCTGTGTGAAAAAGTTTTTCCTCATGTCACTTTTGCTACTCTTACCAAATACTTTAAATCTGTTCTTGATCCTTTCACAAGTGGGAACAGTTTCTCTCTATCGACTGTCCAGACCCTTTATGATTTTGAATACCTTTATCAAATCGCCTCTCAGACTTCTCCAAGGAAAACAGTCCCAACTTCTCCAATCTATCTTCATAAGTGAAATTCCTCATCCCTGGAAGCATTCTCGTGAATCTTTTCTTCTTTGGCCTCCTTGTCTCGAGAGACAATGGGTAAGCGCCTGGAGGTGGTCAGTGGTTTGTGAAGCAGCGCCTGGAGTGGCTATAAAGGCCAATTCTAGAGTGACAGACTCTTCCACAGGTGCTGCAGATAAAATTGGTTGTCGGGGCTGTTACACAGTTGGCTCTCCCCTTGCGCTTCTGTCTTTTTTCCTGCCAACTGCTAAGTCTCTTCGACTCGCCACGCTTTAGCCCCGCTTTTATGGCTGCCCGCCATCTCTGGCGATCACTGGCAACTGACTCCCACGACTTGTGATCAATGTCACACGACTTCATGTCGCATTTGCAGACATCTTTAAAGCGGAGACATGGACGGTCGGTGGGACATGGACGGACCAGTGACGAGCTTGCTGTTCAATGTGTCCTTGGGGATCCTGCCATCTTCCATGCGGCTCATATGGCAAAGCCATCTCAAGCGCCGCTGGCTTAGTAGGGTGTATATGCTGGGGATGTTGGCTGCCTCGAGAGGACTTCTGTGTTGGAGATACGGTCCTGCCACCTGATGCCAAGGATTCTCCGGAGGCAGCAAAGATGGAATGAATTGAGACATCGCTCTTGGCTGACACACGTTGTCCAGGCCTCGCTGCCGTAGAGCTAGGTACTGAGGACACAGGCTTGATACACTCAGACGGAGTTTTGTGTTCCGTGTCAGTGTGCCATTTTCCCACACTCTCTTGGCCAGTCTGGACATAGCAGTGGAAGCCTTTCCCATTCGCTTGTTGATTTCTGCATCGAGAGACCGGTTACTGGTGATAGTTGAGCCTAGGTAAGTGAACTCTTGAACCACTTCCAGAGCGTGGTCGCCGATATCGATGGATGGAGCATTTCTGACGTCCTGTCCCATGATATTCGTTTTCTTGAGGCTGATGGTTAGGCCAAATTCGTTGCAGGCAGCCGCAATCCTGTCAATGAGTCTCTGCAGACACTCTTCAGTGTGAGATGTTAATGCAGCATCGTCAGCAAAGAGGAGTTCCCTGATGAGGACTTTCCGTACTTTGGTCTTCGCTCTTAGACAGGCAAGGTTGAACAACCTGCCACCTGATCTTGTGTGGATGAAAATTCCTTCTTTTGAAGACATGAACGCATGTGAGAGCAGCAGGGAGAAGAAGATCCCAAACAGTGTAGGTGCGAGGACACAGCCCTGTTTCACGCCACTCAGGATAGGAAAGGGGTCTGATGAGGCGCCGCTATGCTGAATTGTGCCTTTCATATTGTCATGGAATGAGTTGATGATACTTAGTAGCTTTGGTGGACATCCGATCTTTTCTAGTAGTCTGAAGAGCCCACGTCTGCTGACGAGGTCAAAGGCTTTGGTGAGATCAGTGAAAGCAACGTAGAGAGGCACCTATTGCTCGCGGCATTTCTCTCCCATGCCCTCACGTCTCTCCTAAAGTGCGGCTCCCAGAACTGGACGCAATATTCCAGCTGAGGCCGAACTACTGTCTCGTACAAGTTCAACATAACTTCTTTGCTCTGTACTCTATGCCCTTAATAATAAAGCCCAAGATACTGTATGCTTTATTAACTGCTCTCTCAACCTGTTCTGCCACCTTCAATGACTTATGCACATGTACACCCAGGTCCCTCTGCTCCTGCACCCCCTTTAGAATTGTACCCTTTATTTTATATTGTCTCTTCATGTTCTTCCTATCAAAATGAATCACTTCACATTTCTGTTCATTGAACTTCATATGCCACCTATCTGCCCATTCCACCAACTTGTCTATGTCCTTTTGAAGTTCTACACTATCCTCCTCAGTTCACAATGCTTCCAAGTTTTGTATCATCTGCAAACTTTGAAATTGTGCCCTCTATACCAAGGTCTAGTTCATTAATATATATCAGGAAAAGCAGGGGTCCCAACACTGATCCCTGTGGAACTCCACTACAAACCTTCCTCCAGCCCGAGAAACATCCATTAACCACTACTCTGTTTCCTGTCACTCAGCCAATTTCATATACATGTCTCTACTGTCCCTTTTCTTCCATGAGTTACAAGTTTGCTCACAAGTCTGTTATGTGGCACTGTATCAAATGTCTTTTGAAAGTCCATGTACACCACATCAATAGCCCTCATCAACCCTCTCTGTTACCTCCTCAAAAAACTCCAGCAAGTTAGTTAAACATGATTTTCCCTTAAGAAATCCATCCTGGCTTTCCTTAATTAACTCACATTTGTCCATGTGACGTTGATTTTGTCCCGAATTATTTTTTCTAGAAGTTTTCCCACCACCAAAGTTAAACTAACTGGCCGTTAGTTGCTGGGCTTATCTTTACACCCTTTTTTGAACAAAGGTGTAACGTTTTGAATTCTTCAGTCCTCTGGCACCATCCCCGAGACGAAGGAAGACTGAAAAATTATGGCCAGTGCCTCTGCGATTTTCACCCTCACTTCCCTCAGTATTGTTGGATGCATCTCATCTGGTCCTGGTGTTTTATCCACTTTAAGTACAGACAGCCTATCTAATACTTCCTCTTTATCAATTTTAAACCCCTCTAGTGTCTGACTTACTTCCTTTTTCAACCTTGCCTGGGTTGCATCTTCTTCCTTGGTAAAGACAGAGGCAAGGTATTCATTTAATACCTCAGCTATGCCCTCTGCCTCCATGTGTAAATCCCCATTCTGGTCCCTAATTGGCCCCACTCCTCCTTTTACCACCTTTTTACTATTTATATGCCTGTAGAAAACTTTGGGATTTTCTTTAATGCTAGCTGCCAGTCTCTTTTCATGCTCTATCTTTGCTTCTCTTATTTGCTTTTTCACTTCCCCTCTGGACCTTCTATATTCAGCCTTGTTCTCAGTAGTATTTTCTACCTGGCATCTGTCATAAGCACACTTTTTCTTCTTTATCTTAATCTCTATCTCTTCTGTCATCCAGGGAGCTCTGCATTTGTTTGCCCTACTTTTCCCCTTCAAGGGAACATACCTTGACTGTGCCCAAACTATCTCTTTTTTTGAAGGTAGCCCATTGTTCATCTAGTGGTTTTCCTGCCAACTTTTGACTCCAATTTATTAGCCCTGGCTCCATTCTTACACCATTGAAGTTGGCCTTCCCCCAGTTAATTATTCTTACCCTGGATTGTTCTTTGTCCTTTTCCTTAGTGAGCCTAAACCTTATGATACAATGATCACTATCCCCTAAATGCTCTCCTACTAAACTTGATTCATTTGGCCCACCTCATTCCCAAGAACCAGGTCTAGCAGTACCTCCTTTTTCATTGGACTAGCAACATACTGCTGTTGAAAATTTTCCTGAACTCTTGCCCCTCACTGCCCTTTACACTACTGTTATCCCACTCTATGTTTGGATAATTAAAGTCCCCCATTATAACTACCCTATAATTTTTGCACCTCTCTGTAATTTCTTCCACTCCCAATCACAAGAATCACATCTTGTTAAGCCCATTCCCTTCTTGTAGCACGATCAAGCAAAGTGAGAGTCCACAGCAAACATAGGAGACATGAATCACAATAATAGAACTCTGAAAGAAAAACTGAAAATCTGTATTTTTAATCTTAAAAAAGCTACATTTGGAATGTGCTCAAGGCTTAGAGTTATGGAAGCTATTCATGTTTACTCTTGATTTATTATGCAGCCTTGCACTACAGTTCCATCAATTGTTTATTCGCTATACAATGCTGCTTCCTATTAAGTGCCTTGAAATATATTCCTATACTAACAGTTGCTTTTATACCCCTCCTGTTTTCAGTAAACAATCCCTGTGATACAAATAATGGTGGCTGCTCCCATCTGTGTCTGATAGCAGAAGGTGGCCAAGGCAAGACATGTGAATGCCCGGATAACTTTCGGATGCAGTCTGGCAGCATCACTCACTGTATCCCCAGGTGCACAAGTACACAGTACAGATGTCTAGACAATGAAAGGTACAATAATTGATATTGCATTCTTATTGATTTTTTACATCTTAAGCTCCTATTTAATTATGATTATGTTTCCAGCATTTTCTGCTTGTGTTTCAGATTTCCTACTTTTACCCTTTTTTTTGCTTTTTAATTATGATTCTATTTTAATGCAAGGGTAACTACAGTTACTGTTACTGTGTCAAGCAAGCAAAGCTGATTGTTTCAAACAGTACAGCAGGATGGATTATTGGGAAAGGGGATGTTTTGAGAGTGAATGGCAATAAAGCCAAACTCAGCTTTCATTTGGTTCTTGTACTATTTGCTTAAGACTCTGATGATATGTACATTAATTTGATGAGATTCTCATCCCAGGGGTATAGGAAAATCACCTGTTGACTACAGAATCCTTTTCTGAGTCATACTATGGTATGTTATTTTATTTTATTCAGTAAAATACTCCTATACTCCTGCAGTATGTGAATATCTTTTTAGCAATCCCACCTAATGTATTTCTGAGAAAGAAATAAAGGATGTTAACAGCTTACCTGTTTTCAATTAGTTTACAAATCATATCTAAGCTTGTAACAGAACAGATGTGTACTGTAGAAGCTTTGTATGCTAGCAGTGCATATTGGGAATTCAGATGCAAAGGTTAGTGAGCACGGTAGAATTTTCTATCCATTCATTTATGCACACAGGTCCAAAAGGCTCTGGAGCAGAAGCAGAAATTTACAAAATCTACCTTTATATGTTATTCTTCTAATATTCTTATTCTGTGAAGCTATATTGCAAACAGAATAGTTTTTTTTTTATCACAGCACATATGTTGAATGTATTATGCACACATGTAAAGTCTATAATTTTGTTGTTTTCCTTGTCACAGGTGTATTCCGATCTGGTGGAAATGTGATGGACAAAGAGATTGCAGGGATGGATCAGATGAACCTGCCACCTGCCCAACCCGCTACTGTAGAATTGGACAGTTTCAGTGCAGTGATGGTAACTGCACCAGCTCCAGCTTCTTGTGTAATGGTTATCAGGATTGTGCAGATGGATCTGATGAAGACATTGTGCTTTGTAGTAAGTATTTCTTATTGTTAATTGAACATCGTAGATATTATCAAAGTGTCAGCATAGCTTCTAGGCTGGCAGCTTTTAATGAACTCCTGTCCTTCTTAATACTATATGTGGCCATCTATTGCTATATTTTGTCCCTTCTACTTCAATCTCCTCTCCACTGCTTAAGAACCCATGCCCCTATTAGTTGTTGCATTTTAGTCCAAACTAAAGGTTCAAGCTACAAACTTAAAGCTACCTAAAAGGAGCACATTGCCGTGGAATTTATTATTCCCAGTTCTTGGGTTTCACTCCCACTGCTGATTCTTCCTCTTCTGTAATATTGGATCCACCAGTGTGCATGTTCACACTGAGGCCACGAATCATTTCCACTGGACTCTCGGATCAACCTCTGCAAGCTCTTGGTTGACTCTCCACACCTCCTTCACTTTCAGTTTTCACTCTAGCAGTGCACCCACTGGTACTCTGCCCCTCAAACAGCTTTTTGACGCACTCATCTTGATAAGTCTCTACATCTGAACATTGGTTTATTGAAGCTCCAAGCTGACTACACTGTATCTACAAAGCAACTTCATTGCACCACAGGATCTCAGTCTTTAACTTTGGACTCTCTTTTATTGTCTCCTCTCTGTCCTCCGTTTACAAGCATGATTCTGCCAAATCACAGTCATGCTTATGCAACCTAAATTCCTTCTGTGCCAATTCGTGTGCACATTTGGGTGTTGGTCCAGACACAAGCCCATTACTTCTATTTTTTTCTTCTTTTGACCCTCCTTGGGTCCTTGTCTCATGCCTCCTCACCTTCCTGTCACCAAATCATGCCACCTTTTATTTTTCTCTTTGCGGGTACTTTGTTCCCCTGCTCCCTGTCCCTATGACAATCCATCACTCTGCTTTCTCATCCTCCTGCCACAGTTCCAGTGTTAAAACCCCTTGGATAGGCTGACAGCTATTATTGCATTCTCCAAAGGACTCATTGAAGGACTGTCACTGCCTAATTATGAGCAACAACCCCAAATACCCCAACCTCCTCCCTCACTGATTATCCCGCACAGCAAACCTTTTGGGTGCTAATTTTGCCAACTTCCTCCTTTATTTCCCATTCACCCCTCCCGCTGCTGCCCCCTTAGACTCTTATCAGTAAATCAACTGTCATCAGGCCTCTCCATATTCCCTGCAGAATGTCCATTTTCCTGTTCTGGCCCCAGAAGGATACCTTGGGGCTACCAGCCGTAGGCTTCCCACACCCTCTCCCAACAATCAAGGACTTATTGACCCCCCCCCCCCCCAATCCATTGTTACCTTGCTGGGAACCGTTGCTGTGGGACTCCGGCAGGAACTTGACCTCTTACCAATTTTAACTCCCACCTATTAGCAGTGATATCATTCCACCTGGCTTCACACGAGGGTCAGAGTCCAAACATAGAAATGAGATTCGGGAGTTAAAAAGCTCCTGGGCTTTATGTTTTGGGGGGCTGATGGGCTCACTTGCTACTTCGGCCCCTGCACCTCCAATTCCTGCCTTAAATAAAAATCACCCTCCTGTATCAGATACATTATTGAATTGAAATAAAACTATATCCATAAATCCATTCATACTTCATATTTGTTTTATAGCCAATCATCAGTGTGAGAGCTACCAGTGGCAGTGTGCCAACAAGCGCTGTATTCCTGAAGCCTGGCAGTGCGATGGGGAGAACGACTGCACAGATAACTCTGATGAAGATCCTGCTCACTGTGCTTCTAGAACCTGTCATCCAGGCCAATTTAAATGTAATAATGGCCACTGCATCCCACAGTCCTGGAAATGTGATGTGGATGATGATTGTGGAGATTACTCTGATGAGCCTTATGAGGAATGCCGTGAGTATATATGAAGGAAAACATTGCTGAAAGCAATTGGGGTTTAACATTTAATTTTTTCTTTATAAAATATATTACCTATGCCTTCACCCCTAATTTATTCCCTTTCTATCTGTAGCCATAATCCTTTGACAGGCGGCTGTGATCAGCGAACTTCCCCAGGGGAAGGGTGTAGGTGGACTGGTATGAATGCTGCTCTGGGTCCCACAAAAACCTTCGAATTAAAAAGAGAAACTTACCAGGTCTTGGAAAGGCCTGCAACAGTTCCTTTAAGAACAGCTGGTTAGATTTCTCAATGCCTGGTACCACTGGGTAGAAATGCAGTGCTGGCTTCATCCATTTGTACCTTAAAGTTAGGGAATTACGTATATCAGCAGGGCCTGACTAACATATTAGAATTAGGCTGCCACTGGAAATAGACAGGCACTAAACTGACTGTGCAAAAACTCCCCGGAAAATGGCAGTAGGCAGAAATGGAGCAGGAATGGGATGGTAATTGTACCCCTGTGATTTTTGGGGCACCAGATTCCTATTCCCACCAGGTGGAGTGAGTTAAAATTAACTCAGTAATCATTCACAAGATGGTAGCACATGATCAATGAGTTGTAATAACATTTCTCATGCCGACGCTTTCTTATTTCAGATGGAGCTGACTACTCCTGTGATAATCACACTGAGTTTTCCTGTAAAACAAACTATCGTTGTATTCCTAAGTGGGCTGTATGCAATGGCTATGATGACTGTCGGGACAACAGTGATGAGCAAAACTGTGGTATGTAAGGAAAAATGGGGACATTTGTAACATATCACTTCAAAACCCTTCAATTAATTATTTTGGAGCGCTATGACTGGTGACAGCATTTCTTTACCAACAACATCTGGCAAGCATCAGTTGGATGAAAGGCCATTTAATCTGTTATTGGTGGTATTGGTTTGAGAGAAATATTGGCAGGTTTGCCTGCTTTTTTTCAAATAGTGAATAGGAAAATAAGACCGCAATTTAACATCTGACATTTGGCATCTGCAGCAGTCTCTCAGCTTTGCATTGGAGCTTAGATTGTGTTTGAAAGTGGCCCGAGAACCCTTGACGTACAATCCAACATGAACACGAGAATTGTGCATGCTGATATCATCTTCTGCAACTGGCAGACATTCTGGGATGAGGTTCTCGAATTAGCTGTCAATCCTGGGCACCCACCATATAAAACATACCAGACTGTGTCCAGGACGGGGAGGAGGAGAGCTGTTGGAGTGTCCACCAGAAAAAGTTGTAACTTTCTCCCTATGGTTTGCACTTTAAAAAGTTAATATTGCTGAGAATAGAGACATGTTCTCGAAGCTTTTCGTCCTGCACTGATCAGGACAATCCGCAAGAATAACCAATGTAAGGGAAAGCAACAACTTATACTGCATGAGAAGAGAGTGCTGATTGGTTGGCAAGTGAACTCTGATTGGTAGAGGCATTGCCATGAAGAATGCACGAGTTTATGGTGACTGACAGTTAACTGCCAAGCTTTATTTGAAATTTAAACCAGGCAGCTTGACTTTGATTGGTCAAGTCATTGCCCTGAGGAATGAACCAGCGAATGGCTGTCACTTATTTTGTTCAGCTGAAATAGGCGCAATGTTTGTACATATTCTTTCTGTCTGCAAAGAATAGGGCTCTGTGTATTAATATATGTAGCTTCCAGTACCTAAGAACATAAGAACTAGGAGCAGGAGTAGGCAATTCAGCCCCTCGAGCCTGCTTCGCCATTCAATACGATCGTGGCTGATCTCATCTCGGCCTCAACTCCACTTTCCTACCCATTCTCCATAACCCTTCAACCCATTACCAATTAAATTTACTCAATGTCCCGACATCCATCGCACTCTGGGGTAGTGAATTTCACAGACTCACAACCCTTTTAGAGAAGTAATTTCTCCTCATCTCTGTTTTAAATCTGCTACCTCTTATCCTAAAACTATGACCTCTTGTTATAGATTGCTCCACCAGAGGAAACATCCTCTCGACATCTACTTTGTCAATCCCCTTATTCATCTTATATAACTCAATCAGATCTCCTCTCATTCTTCTAAACTCTAGAGTTGAGGCCTAAACTGCTTAATCCTGCTTCATAAGACAAACCCCTCATCTCTGGAATCAATCCAGTGAACCTCCTCTGAACAGCCTCCCATGCAACTACATCCCTCCTCAAGTAAGGGGATCAAAACTGTACGCAATACTCCAGGTGCAGTCTCACTAAAGCCTTGTACATTTGCAGCAACACTTACCTACTTTTATACTCTATTCCTTTAGCAATAAATAGTAAAATTCCATTTGCCTTCCTTACTGCTGCGCCTGCATACTAGTTTTTTGCGATTCATGCACGAGGACACCCGGATCCCTCTGCACCGAAGCACTCTGAAGTTTCTCTCCATTTAGATAATAATTTGCCTTTCTATTCTTCCACCAAAATGGATAACCTCACACTTATCCACGTTAAACTCCATCTGCCAAATTTTGGCCCATTCACCTAACCTATCCATATCCATTTGTAAATTTCTTATTTCTTTATTGCAACTTACTATCCCACCTATTTTAGTGTCATCTGCAAATTTTGCTATAGTACCTTCTATCCCTGCATCTAAGTTATTAATATAGATTGTAAGTAGTTGGGGCCTGAGAACCGAACCCTGTGGCACCCCACTAGTTACATCTTGCCAACCAGAAAAGGACCCATTTATCCGGACTCTCTGTTTTCTGTTGGTTAGCCAATCCTCTATCCAAGCTAATAAATTGCCCCTAACCTCATGTGATCTTGCCTTGTGAATTAACCTTTTGTGCAGCATCTTATCAAATGCCTTCTGGGAGTCCAGATATATTACATCTACAGGATCCCCATTATCCACTTTGCTTATTACATCTTCAAAGAACTCTAGCGGATTAATCAAACGCAATTTACCCTTCATAAAACCATGCTGACTCTAATGGATTGCGTTTTGACTTTCTAAATGTCCTGTTATTACTTCCTTAATAATGGATTCTAACAATTTCCCAATGACAGATGTTAAACTAACAGGTCTATGGTTTCCTATTGTCTGCTTTCCTCCCTTTTTGAATAAGGGCATTATACTGGCATTTTTCCAATCCACTGGAACCTTTCCCGCATTCAGGGAATTTTGGAATATTATAACGAATGGATCCACTATCTCCACTGCCACTTCCGTTAAGACCCTAGGATGTAGGCCATCAGGCCCTGGGGACTTGTCCGCCTTCAATCCCAGTAGCTTGCTCAGTACTTTTTCTCTAGTGATGATGATTGTTCTAAGTTCCTCCCTTTCTATAACCTCTGTATTACCTGTTACTATTGGGATGGTACTGGTGTCCTCCACCATGAAAACTGAGGAAAAATACTAATTTAGAGTCTCTGCCATTTCTGTGTTCCCGATTATTAACGCCCCAGTCACATCCTCCAAGGGACCAACATTCACTTTAGCTACTCTCTTTCCCTTTATATACTTATAGAAGCTTTTGCTATCCATGTTTATATTTTGCACTAGTTTTCTTTCATAATTTACCTTTGCTCTTTATATTACTTTTTTAGTAACCCTTTGTTGATCTTTAAAAGTTTCCCAGTCTTCCAGCCTGCCACTGGCTTTTGCAATATGGTACGCCTTAGTTTTTGTCTTTATGTTATCCTTAACTTCCTTGCTTAACCATAGATATTTTTTCCCCCTCTTACAATCTTTCTTCCTCTCTGGAATATATTTTAGTTGGGAGGAATTGAATATCTCCTTACAAATCTGCCACTACTCATCAACTGTCCTACCATTTAGTCTTCCTGCCCATTCCACTAGGGCCAAATCTGTCCTCGTGCCTATGCAATTAGCTTTGTTTAACTCCAGAATGCTAGTGTGGGACTCCAGTTTTTCGCCTTCAAACTGAATTTGAAATTCTAGCATGCAATGATCACTCTTCCCAAGAGGATGCTTAACTCCAGGTGGCGGTGCAGTGGTTAGCACTGCAGCCTCACAGCTCCAGCGACCCGGATTCAGTTCTGAGTACTGCCTGTGCGGAGTTTGCAAGTTCTCCCTGTGACCGCGTGGGTTTCCGCCGGGTGCTCCGGTTTCCTCCCACAGCCAAAGACTTGCAGGGTGATAGGTAAATTGGCCATTGTAAATTGCCCCTAGTGTAGTTAGGTAGTAGGGGAAGGTGGGGATGTGGTAGGGAATGTAGGATTAGTATAAATGGGTGGTTGTTGGTCGGCACAGACTCGGTGGGCCGAAGGGCCTGTTTCAGTGCTGTATCTCTAAATATAAAAAATATATGAGATCATTAATTAATCCCACCTCAATACATAATACCAAATCTAGAATAGCCTGCTCCTTGGTTGGTTCCACAACATATTGCTCCAAAAAACAATCTCTAATACATTCAATGAACTCTCCCTCAAGGCTACCCTTGCCAATTTGATTCATTCAGTCTATATGCATATTAAAATCACCCATGATTATTGCTGTACCTTTCTTACGAGCCCCCAGTATTTCCTGGTTTATACTGTGCCCCACTGCAGAACTACTGTTTGGGGACCTATAGATTACTCCCACCAGGGACTTCTTTCCCTTGCTATTCCTTTTTTCTACCCAGACTGATTCTATGTCTTGATCTCCAGTGCCTATATAATGTCTCACTACAGCACTGATCTCTTCCTTTACTCACAAAGCTACACCACCTCCTTTTCATTCCTGCCTATCCTTCCGAAATACTGAGTATCCTTGGATATTCAATTCCCAAACCTGGTTTCCCTGCAACCACGTCTCAGAAATTGCCACTAAATCATACCCTTTCATCTCTATTTGCGCTGTTAACTCATTAATTTTATTCTGAATGCTTCGTGCATTCAGATACAAAGCTTTTAAGTTTGTTCTATTATAAATTTTCCTACTCTTGTACGATTCCTTGGTGCAATATGACGTTCACACGTTCTGTCCCTACCTTTTATTTTCTGGTAACAATCAGCCTCATCCCTAACCTGCACTCCTACCTTCTCCTTTAACTGTGACTTCCTAATTTTCCATGCAACTGACCCCTCCCCCCCCCACTATTTAGTTTAAAGCCCTAACTACAGCCCAAGTTATGCGATTTGCCAGGACTCTGGTCCCAGCATGAATCAGGTGAAGCCCGTCCCATCTGAACAGCTCCCTCCTTCCCCAGTACAGGTGCCAATGGTCCCATGAATTTGAACCCATTTCTCCCACACCAATCTTTGAGCCACACAAATGCGCCACACTGCGAGTCCTACTGACAATCTTAAATTGGTTAACTGTCAGTCACCATAAACTGGTGCATTCTCCATGGCAATGCCTCTACCAATCAGAGTTCACTTGCCAACCAATCAGCACTCTCTTCTCATGCAGTATAAGTTGTTGTTTTCCCTTACATTGGTTATTCTTGCAGATTGTCCTGATGAGTGCAAGATGAAAAGCTTCAACGGCAAGTCTCTATTTTCAGCAATAATCAAGTTCTGTACTACTAAAAAGAAAATTTACATTTATTCTGGAGGTCCCACGAAATAGTTTAAATTTTCACTGAACACAATGACCCAGAATTTACAATGAGAATAACGATGAGACTATTAGTGCTCACAATTGCAATGAAGAAATCTGAAGGCAATTTCTGGAGTATGCACATGTGCACTTAAACATGAGATAGACATGAGCAGGCCAAATATAGCCTGCTTATCCACAGGACACACTGTTGCAGTCCTTGGCAATAGACTCAACATTGAAATGAGTGTGATGACAAGTGTAATTTCCCACTAGTTCCCACTGAAGGCAGTTGAAAAAGTTAGGACTGGTACATTCAGGAGTAAGTGAGTTTTTAAATATGTAATATGTGATAATTACTGTTGAACAACCTCTCTGGCACTTAAAAATTAATTTTATCAGTGTGGAGTCTCATTCCTTCAGAAGAAAAGTAGTGTTGGTGATTTTTAAAACAAAGTAGTTTAAACCTTGTCTATCTGGTTCTTTGATCTCGCTCTCTCCCTTAATCGCATCGGTATTTTCCAATCTTTTTTTCACTTTCTGTACATTTAAATCTAATTTATATTTCCTACTTTATACTTCCTGGTTTGGACTTTGAGTGGATGCTGCGTGTCTTAACAAGGACTGCTCACAGATGCCGCATATCCCCTCAAGAGGGGATAGACACTGCAGCAAGCGAAATCTCCATTGAGAAGCTTTCAGAAAGTCTGTGGGCACCTGTTCAGCGAGATGAATGGCAAGTGCCATACTTTGCCTGATACTAGCAAAATCTGAGCCACTGTATGTGTTTTTCTGATTTATTTTAAAGCATCTGGCAAAGATTTTAATGCATTTACAAGTGCAGGATAAGACAATGCTACTGTACGTTGGAACTCCAATTTACAGCGCCGAGACTTGGTGGGATGCAATTTGGGCCTTTAAGTTCCTGACCCTGTGTGGGAGGTTCTGAATATCTTCCTGGGATAGAGAAGAAAAGAAATGGGAAAGATCATTCCCAACTGGGCTCCTTCAGGATGAAAGTGGAACATTGTGATAATCTGGAGACAGATTGCTCATTCTTTTCATAGAATCATAGAAGTAATAGAAAGTTTACGGCACAGAAAGAGGCTCATCATGTCTGTGCTGGCCGAAAAAATGAGCCAACCAGTCTAATCCCACCTTCCAGCATTTGGTCCGTAGCCCTACAGATTACGGCACTTCAGGTGCATATCCAGATACCTTTTAAATGAGTTGAGGGTTTCTGTGTCTACTACCCTTCCAGGCAGTGAGTCCCAGAACCCCCCACCCTCTGGGTGAAAATTTTGTTCCTCATCTCCCCTCTAATCTTTCTACCAATAACTTTAAATCTATGCCCCCTTGTCACTGACCTCTATGCTAGGGTAAATAGGCCCTTCACATCCACTCTATCCAGGCTCCTCACAATTTTGTACATTTCAATCAGATCTGCCCTCAGCCTTCTCTGTTCCAAGGAGAACAACCCCAGCCTATCCAATCTTTTCTCACATCTGCATTTTGCCAGTCCTGGCAACATCCTCGTAAATCTCCTCTGTACCCTCTCTCGTGCAATTACATCCTTTCTGTAATGTGGTGACCAGAACTGCACACAGTACTCAAGTTGTGGTTTAATCAATGATTTATACAGTTCCAGCATAACCTCCCTGCTCTTATATTCTATACCTTGGCTAATAAAGGAAAGGATTCCATAAGCCGTCTTCACCACCTTATTGATCTGTCCTGCTACCCAGGAATCTGTGGGCATTCACTCCAAGGTCCCTCACTTCCTGCACACCTCTCAGTATTCTCCCATTAATACTTTGTATTCCTTTGCCTTATTTGACCTCCCTAAATGCATCACCTCACACTTCTCCGGGTTGAATTCCATTTGCCACTTTTCTACCTACCATTAATAATCCTTACTAATGTTAATAAACCTTATTAATACTTGTAAATTTTATTAATGCTTAATAAACCTTATTGGTAGTAATAAACATTACCATAAAAAAGCTAAGACACACCAGTTTATTTCATGGTTTAGATAACTAGGAAATACCAGCCCATCACCCTCTTGCTTCTCTGTGATGTCATACCTTGAATTTTCTTTCTGAACGCTGGCAGACTGGCGATAGCAACAGCAGTGGCAGTGAGCCCCGCTCCGCTCTCGCTGTTTCCTGCTCTCTCAGCGAACTCTCTCTGTCTCTCTCTGGGCTCTTTATGGCCCGCTCCTCTCCCGCTGTTTCCTGCTCTCTCTCTCTCTCTCTCTCTCTCTTTCTCCTGGCTCTTCATGCCCCGCTCCTTTTGCTGTTTCCTGCTATCTCAGTGAACTCTTGCTTGCTGTCTCTCTCTCTCTGGGCTCTTTATGGCCTGTCCCTCTCCCGCTGTTTCCTGCTCTCTCGGTGAACTCTCTTTTTCTCTCTCTCTCTCTCTCCTGGCTCTTTATGCCCTGCTCTTCCAGTCTCACTGTTTCCTGCCCTCTCAGTGAACTCTCGCTCTCTCTCTCTCTGGGCTCATTATGGCCCGCTTCTCTCTGCTTTTTCCCACTCTCTCAGTTAGTTCATTCAGCCTTCCAGTTTTTATCATCTGTATGTTTCTAGCTAGTTCATTTTCCTCCATTACTTCAATAGTTCATTCAATACTTGGAACTTTGCCATTCTGGAATGAAAATTCGGAATTCCAGTAGAATATCTAGAGAATTAGGGCAATTGTTCTATATTTTGTAGTGATTTGAACCTACCTGCTAGTTTGAAAAGTGTTTGTGGTGGTATTATTGACTCATATGTATGTCACTGGATAGCTTTTATAGCAGAATTTGTTCCTCATCTGCACTGAGTGCTGCTTTGAGTGCACAGAGTATAAAGTGGGATTTGGTGAGTGAGGGAGTTCAGTGAGGGGGTGCTCCTTTCTTCTTTTTCTACCTTTTTTCAGCCTCCAGTAGCTGGGTCTTACTTCGGTACAGGGGAAGAAGCTGATTGGTGAGTAAATGGTAAGTTATTCTACCTATTCTAATTGTAATAAATCATTTTTAAAGTTACGGTATGGCACGTCAGCTCAGCCAAGTGGAATGTATATCCTGCAGTAGGTGGGAAGTCATGGACGCACCATGTGACTTGACAAACGCATCTGCAGGAAATGTCACCAGCTGCAGAAGCTTGAGCTCTGGGTTTCAGAACTCGAGCGGTAGCTGGAGTCACTGTTGTGCATCCGGGAGGTAGGTTAGGAGCATGCAGGCAGAGAGGAAATGGGTGACCGCCAAGCACTCTAAGAGAACCAGGCAGGCAGTGCTGGAGTCCCCTGAGTTTATCTTGCTTGCTACTTGGTTCTCCATTTTGAATACTGGTGAGGTTGATGGTTCCTCAGGGGAGTGCAGCCAGAGCAAAGCCCATGGCACCATGGGTGGCTCAGCTGCACAGGCGGGCAGGATGAAGAGTGGAAGAGCAATGGTGATGGGGGAATTCGATAGTCAGGGGATCAGACAGGTGTTTCTGCGGCAGTAAACGTGACTCCAGGATGGTGTGTTGCCTCCCTGGTGCCAGGGTCAAGGATGTCAGGGAATGGCTGCAGGACATCCTTCTGTGGGAGGGTGAACAGCCAGAGGTCGTCGTCCACATTGGTACCAATGACATAGGTAGGAAGAGGGATGAGCTCCTGAAAGCAGATTTTAGGGAGTTAGAAAGGAAATTAAAAATCAGTGATCTCAGGATTACTCCCAGTGCCATGTGCTTGTAAGCATAGGAATAGGAGGATTGATCATTTGAACACGTGGCTGGAGAATTGGTATAGGAGGGAGGACATTAAATTTCTGAGGCATTGGGACCAGTTTCTGGGTCAGGTGGGACCTGTACAAGATGGACGGGCTACACCTTAACAGGACTGGGTCTAATCTCCTTACAGGGAGATTTGCTAGTGCTGTTGGGGAGGGTTTAAACTAGCTTGTCAGGGGGATGGGACCCTGAGGGGTAGCTCAAATTGGAAGGAAGTAAAGTTGGTAACAGGAATTTAGAAAAGTAGCAAGTGAAATTAGAAGGCAGGTGAAACAAAGGTGAGTATCAACTAGGCTTAGAATGCAAAATAATGTCAAAAATACAAGGTTAAGGCCATTCTACCTGAATGCATGCAACATTCACAACAAGGTAGATGATTTAAAAGCACAATAGAGGTAAATGGGTATGATCTAATTGCCGCTACAGAAATGTGGCTATAGGGTGACAAAGATTGAGAACTGAATATGCAAGGATATTCGACATTTAGGAAGGACAGGCAAAAAGAAAAAGGAGGTGGTGTTGTGCTGATGATAAGGGATGGGATCAGTACATTAGTAAGGGAGGATCTCAGATCGGAAGAACAAAATGTGGAATCCTGGGCGAGCTAAACAACAGTGAAGGGCAGCAAACATTAGTAGGAGTTGTTTATGGGCCACCAAACAGTAATGGTAGTGTGGGGCATGGTATTAATCAGAAGAGTAGAAAAGCATGTCACATGGGTAAAACAGTAATCATGGGCGACTTCAATCTGCATATAGACTGGATAAACCTAATGAGCACTAATGCTGTGGAGGATGAGTTTCTGGAGTGTATTATGATGGATTTCTAGAACAGTATGTTGAGGAACAGGCTATTTTTGATCTAGTTTTATGTAATGGGAAAGGGTTAATTAAGAATCTTGTTGTAAAATAACCTTTAGGGATGAGTTCCCATAATATGACAGAATTTTACATGATGTTTGAAAGTGAGGTAGTTCATTCTGAAGCCAGGGTGTTAAATTTGAACAAAGGAAATTATGAAGGGATGAGGGGCAAATTGGCTGAGGTGGATTGGGAAAATACATTAAAAGGTATGACAGTATAAAGCCAATTGTCATGTAGGCCCCCACCTGCCAAGATAGAGGCACACATTATTTCGCCACATGAACATTAAAACTTAAAATTGTTGCTGGGAAGAAAAGAGGGCCTATCACAAAGAATTGCCAGGCCCTTCGCTGGAAAGATTTTTTTTGCACACTGGCAGACAGTGTTGGAACAAAGGACCCAGTCCCTGCTTCTCCAATATACAGACGACCTGGTGAGGCCAGTTTAGTCACATGATTAGCTATCTGTTTGAATTTGAAAGTGCCTCAGAAAGCTCTTTTCTGCTGGACTGAGAACACCTCTCTTCTGTCTGCTCTCATCTCGTTCTCACCAGCTTCGTAAACCATTGAAGACATCTGAACCCCAAGAGAGAAAAGTCTTCTACAGTGAACAAGGTTTAAGAGGAATACTGTGCCCCGATGAAAAGCAAGACTACCTACAATTGAGTTCGAAGCACAGTAAAAGCCTCTCTTAAGAGATTGCCTTAAACCTCTCCATTTTATTTTTCTTCTCTTTTCTGTCCCTATTTGCATGTGCGTATCGCCTATGCACGCTAACGTGGGGCGTGGTGGGTATCTGTAGGCGTTAACCAAATTAGAGTTTAAGTTTTAATAAGTTACACTTTTCTTCTTTAAACCTAAGAAAGCCTGTTTATGCTCATTTCTTTGCCTTATAATTGAAAAGTGATGAACAAGGATTCACCAAGGTGGAGCTCAAAACACAGTGTGTTTAAAAATTAAACCCTGTTACAATAAGACCAGGTGAAGACAATAAAAGACCCCTAGACACTTTTCGCACCTGGTGGTAACACAATGGATAGTCTTTAAAGAATTATTACATAGTTTACAGCAACTATACGTTCCTTCAAGGCACAAAAACACAAAAAGAAAAGCCAATAAACTGTGGCTAACAAAGGAAGTTTAGGATTGTATAAGATTAAAAGAAAAGGCCTATAATGGTGCCAGCAATAGTAGTAAACCTGAGGATTGGGAGGATTTTAGAATACAGCAAAGAAGGACCAAGAAACTGATAAAGAAAGGGAAAATAGAATATGAATGTAAACTAGCAAAAAACATAAAAACGGAGTTTTTTACATACCTTCTATAGGTATGTAAAAAAGAAACATTTGGCTAAGAGAAAATAAATATACTGGCATGGATTAAAGATTAGTTAACATGCAGAAAAACAGAGTAGGAATAAATGGGTCATTCCGCATTGTCAGGCTGTGACTAGTGGGATACCACAAGGATCAGTACCTGGGCCCCAGCTGTTCACAATATATATCAATGATTTGGATGTGGGGATCAAATATTTCCAAATTCGTGGATGACTCAAAACTAGATGGGTATGTGTGTTGTGAGGAAGATGCAAAGCGGCCTCAAGGGGATTTGAACAGACTTGGTGAGTGGGCAAGAACATGGCAAATGGAATATAATGTGGAAAAATGTGAGTTTATCTATTTTGGTAGGAGGAATAGATGTGCAGAGTATTTCTTAAATGGTAAGAAATTAGAAAGTGTGCATGTGCAAAGGGACCTGGGTGTCCTCATCAACAAGTCACTGAAAGCTAACATGCAGGTGCAGCAAACAGTTAGGAAGGCTAATGTTATGTTAGCCTTTATTGCAATAGGATTTGAGTACAGGAGTAGCAAAGTCTTGCTTCAAGTATAGAACCTTGGTTAAACTGCACCTGGGGTACTGTATGCTGTTTTGGTCCCCTTACCTTAGGAAGGATATTATTGCCATAGAGGGAGTGCAATGAAGGTTCACCAGACTTGTTCTCGGGATGGCGGGACTATCCCATGATGAGAAATTGGGGAAACTGGGCCTGTATTCTCTAGCATTTCAAAGAATGAGAGGTGATCTCATTGAAACCTATAAAATACTTAAAGGGATAGACAGGGTAGATGCAGGTAAGATGTTTCCCCTGTTTGGGAGTCTCGAACCAGGGGACACAATTTCAAAATAAAGGGGAAGCCACTTAGGACCGAGATGAGGAGCAATTTCTTTCCTCAGAGGGTTGTGAATCATTGGAATTCTCTATCACAGAGGGCTGTGGAAGCTCATGCATTGAGTATGTTTAAAGCAGCGATTGACAGATTTTTAAATACCAATGACATCAAGGGATATGGGGATAGTGTGGGAAAAAGGCATTGAAGTGGTTGATCAGCCATGATCGTATTGAATGCTGGAGCAGGCTCGAGGGGCTGGATGGCCTACCCCTGCTCCTATATTCCTATCTTCCTACATTCCTAATTAGTTTTTTCCGCTGAGCAGATGGAACAGCTCAATGTATATAATTCCCTTAATTTTGTTCTTCATCTGAAGCATTAACTACCAGTCACCATGGAGATTATGAAGTGTAGTGTTGAGCTTCATCTTGTGGCTTCTGTGAGTGATTCAGTCCTAGAACTTGGACTTCTGGTGATTATGGGCAACTAATAGCAGGCCTGTTGGGTCCTTAAATTTAGTCTATTAATGATTCACAAGACTGCTTAGCCTTTGCCTGCGGTGCAAAGAAGCAACGTTGTTCCATACAGCCACAAAGTACAACTTCACATTGTAAAATACCAGTATAAATCTGTTCGATCATAAACTTTTATTGCTAAGAATAGTAGGGGTCTAGAATCTGCTTTATGCATTACATATAGGACCTGTGATGGGACCATGGATTGCAATATAATCAAGTTTAACACACTTGGAATACTCCTTTTCTGCCACAAGAGGAAGCTCTAACACAAAATAAAATTGTCTTATACATTTTTACATTCGGACTCTTGATTGGATGATACTAAATTCTGATCATGTCTTGCTATATGTAGCAAAAACATTTTTTTTAGAGTCCCTTTAGTCCTGTAAGCAAATTCACAGGCTTGTTAGGTGTTAACTCTGTACCAAGATTCTTAAGTCCTATTATAGTCGCAGCAGGTGCTGATAACCACCAGGACTTTGCTGATGTAAACCAAGAATTTCAAACATATATGACCATTACAAACCGCATAGAACGTAATTGCTTATGAGTAATTGAAGGTCAGGTCAGTTGTTGAATGTCATTTGAATTTCTTTGTTCCCTGTCACAGATCCTATATGTATAAAATATGTGTATATATGTAAAATGCATACTTATAATGGAGTAGATTTTCTGCATCCAGCACAATTGACAATCTTGGCACAAATTGTGCTCAAAATTGTGTTAGTTTTCAGAAGTCATTTTCTTGCTCAGGTTTCCACTCAAACTTATTTGCATACTGCCGAACATAATATTTTCCATGATCCTGTGCAATCGGGCAGCTTTTCAGAACTTTTTAAAAAATTGCATTAAATATATTCCTTGATACATTTAAGAGTGGTATCTAGGTGTAGTTTTATTAACGCAACTGAAAATGAGTTTATCACAAAAACAGCATTTTTAATCGGGGTGCCTAGTCCTCACCTATGAGTAACCTGATTTTAAATAACTGAAAATGACTTTTAAAAGCTATACTGAAGCAATTACTAGTTTCATTAGTGATCAGAGCTTAGTTTCTTAGTAAATTATGTTTTTTTTAATATTTAAAAGCTTTTAAAAGTTACCTCATGATTGTTCTTGCACCTAAAACAAAAAACAGCAAAATTTCAAGAACTTCCTTGAAGGCCCACAAACGCAATTAGCGGAAACTTGCCATGTTCATTAATTCAATCTGGGGATGTGGTCAGTTTTGTGGGCAGGGCCAGCTTCAAACGCTATGTTTTTAAACCAGTGCAAAATATTGCTGAAACTCGATTTGTGTGGATATAATTTGCGCTTGAGAGTAATCAATCTTTTGCGCTGGTTTAGCCAATCTTGAGCAAATTGCACTGAAATAAACAGCGCAACTTAATGGAAACCCCGGGCAATTTGTACCCAGATTACCGATTGCAGCCAAAGTGGAAACTCTACCCCATTATATATGTGCATTTTATATATGCACACACATTTTATATATAAAACACACTGTTACGATTGAGGCGGGAGGTGTGCACTGTTTGTTCTAGCTCCACTTCTCCATGGGTCACAACATATATTTAAATTTTTTCCCACTTACTGATACGGTCAATCATAGACTCTATTTTTAAACCAGAATAAAACACACCAACCAGGTTTCTTTAATAAACAACAACATTAAAGTTTATTATAAAACACGTCATAACCAGTAACGAAGTTAAGCATAAACACACAGATTGACATATTAAAGTTCCACTTTTACCTTAGCCGCTCATATTCAAACACAAATATACACCGGTTAACCGGAAAAATAAAGGGATTTTTGTTTTTGGAGCTCTATTGCAGACAAAAAATACTTGGGCTGAACACTTCCTCATTCTCGAAGAAACAGCAGATAAGATATGTTGTGTTCCAAAACTGGCATACAGTCCAGCCTCCAAGTACATGTAGGTGGGTCAGTGGGATCTTTTAGAACAGTTCTTTTCAGGCGCCGTTCAGAATTAATTTTGCAGGCTTTTCTTTAAAGACAGGAGATGAGATGAGTTGGCACAGTGGACTTCTCAGAGTCTTTTAGAGAGATGCTGGAAATCTGAGTTGGGTTGTGGGTCTTTTCTCCTTCCTTGGGAATTCTCTTCTCTCCTTGGAAATTCTCTCCCTTTTCATAGAGTTCAACTCCAACTCAAAACTATTCAAAAGCAAAACTGACAACATGAGGTCAACCTTTTAACCTCCATCAATCTTGATCTGTCACTTGTTTGTAAACAACTTCTGCAGGTGTCCAAAGTTCAAATATATATATATAAAAAAAATTCTATATATATGTGTGTGTGTGTGTGTGTGTGTATACGTGTGTGTGTACAACAGCCCACTGTAATTGAGCCCTAAAATTTTTAATTTCTGTATTTATTTTTACAGAGGATCTTACTTGCAATCCAGTGGGTGATTTCCGTTGTGATAATCATCGATGTATCCCACTCCGCTGGAAGTGTGATGGAGAAAATGACTGTGGAGACGATTCTGATGAGCATGACTGCAGTATGTAATAGCATCTGATACGTAGATTACATAGAATATATAGCACAGAAACAGAGCATTTGGCCCAACCAGTCTAAGCAGCATTTATGCTCCATTCGAATCTCTGCCCATCCTTCCTCATCTAACTCTATCAGCACAATCCTCTACTCCCTTCGCCCTCATATGCTTATCTAGCCTTCCCTAAAATGAATCTATACTATTTGACTCAACTATTCCCTGTGGTGGCATTCCACATTCTCACCACCCTCTGGGTAGAGAAGTATCTTCTGAATTCCCCGTTTGATTTCTTGGTGACTATCTTATATGGATGGACTCTAGTTTTGCTTTTCCTACAAGTGGAAATACTCTTGTCTACTTTATCAAATCTTTCATAATTTTAAAGATCTCTATTATCTCCTTTAGTAGGGATTCCATTGTTTTCCACTACTGATGTTAAGCTGCCTGGTCTATAGTTCTCTGGATACAATACAAATTGATTCCATTCAGTTCTTCCAATTTTCTTAATGTTCTTTTGGTCTGTTTATTTACCAACCACTGACAAGTTGTGATGCTTTGAGGTAATCAGTAGTTTGCTGTAAATGCTTTCTGATTCTGTGGTATGTGCTGTAATTGTACAGTGACCAACGTGGCCAACTCTCCTGATGTGATTTTATCTTTACAAAGTAGCAATCAACCATGTACCTGTGTGCTGAATTTCAAAAGTAGCAGTGTGGTAAGTTACCTGAGAGAAATAGGAAGAACATGACTGATTACTGGCACAGCATAGAGTAAGTTCACCATGCAGATGGAAATTTAAAATTACTCAATATGGAAAGGTGTCAAGTAAGCAGTGTATCCTTTAGTTTTCTTGCAGTGATTGATAAAATGCTTCTGCTACTGTGAAAATAACATATAACATCAATGCAGAAAATAATTTAAGCTAGGTTAGCTAGATAGCTGGTCCGTTGATCCAAACTGCATGTGAACCTGAATCCAGCATTGGATTTATACAGCTTATATAATCATCAGGGTCCATTAGTATTTTCTAACTTCCACAGTGGTATGTTTTGTTTGATACAGTGCCATACAACAGACTTGTAGCTCATGGAATAAAAGGGACGGTAGCAACATGGATATGAAAATGGCTGAGTGACAGGAAACAGAGAATAGTGGTTAATGGATGCTTCTTGGGCTGGAGGAAGGTTTGTAGTGGAGTTCCCTAGGGATCAGTGTTGGGACCCTTGCTTTTCCTGATATTTATTAATGATCTAGACCTTGGTGTACAGGGCACAATTTCAAAGTTTGTAGATGATCCGAAACTTGGAAGTATTGTGAACTGAGGAGGATAGTGTAGAACTTCAAAAGGACATAGACAAGTTGGTGGAATGGGCAGATAGGTGGCATATGAAGTTCAATGAAAATAAATGTGAGGTGATTCATTTTGGTCGGAAGAACATGGAGAGACAATATAGAATGAAGGGCACAATTCTAAAGGGAGTGCAGGAGCAGAGTGACTTGGGTGTATATGTGCATAAGTCATTAAAGGTGGCAGGACAGGTTGAGAGAGCAGTTAATAAAGCATACAGTATCCTGGGTGTTATTAATAGAGGCATAGAATACAAGAGCAAGAAAGTTATATTGAACTTGTATAAGATACTAAAATAAAAGCAAAATACTGCGGATGCTGGAAATCTGAAATAAAAACAAAAAATGCTGGAACCACTCAGCAGGTCTGGCAGCATCTGTGGAAAGAGAAGCAGAGTTAACGTTTCGGGTCAGTGACCCTTCATCGGAACAGATGAAGATGTCCGATGAAGGGTCACTGACCCGAAACGTTAACTCTGCTTCTCTTTCCACAGATGCTGCCAGACCTGCTGAGTGGTTCCAGCATTTCTTGTTTTATTATTATTATTATTATTGTATAAGATACTAGTTCGGCCTCAGCTGGAGTATTGTGTCTAATTCTGGGTGCCACACTTTAGGAGAGACGTGAGGGCATTGGAGAGAGTACAGAAGAGATTCACGAAAATGGTTCCAGGGATGAGGAATTTCAGTTATGAAGATAGATTGGAAAAGTTGGGACTGTTTTCCTTGGAGAAGAGAAGGCTGAGAGGTGATTTGATAGCGGTATTCAAAATCATGTGGGGTCTGGAAAGAGTAGATAGAAATAAACTGTTCCCACTCATGAAAGGATCAAGAACGAGAGGGCACAGATTTAAATTGTTTGGTAAGAGAAGCAAAAGTGACATGAGGAAAAACTTTTTCACGCAGCGAGTAGTTAAGTTCTGGAATGCGCTGCCTGAGAACGTGGTGGAGGCAGGTTCAATTGAAGCACAAGTCAGGAGTGTGATGGTATACTCTCCACTTGCCTGGAATGGGTGCAGCTCCAACAACACTCAAGAAGCTCGACAACCATCCAGAACAAAGCAGCCTGCTTGATTGGCACACCATCCACAAACATTCACTCCCTCCACCACCGACACACAGTGGCAGCAGTGTGTACCATCTACAAGATGCACTGCAGCAACGCACCAAGGCTCCTTAGACAGCACCTTCTAAGCCCGCGACCTCCACCACCTCGAAGGACAAGAGCAGCAGATGCATGGGAACATCACCACCTGCAAGTTCCCCTCCAAGTCACACACCATCCTGACTTGGAACTATATCGCCGTTCCTTCACTGTCGCTGGGTCAAAATCCTGGAACTCCCTTCCTAACAGCACTGTGGGCGTACCTGCCTCACAATGATTGCAGCGGTTCAAGAAGGCAGCTCACCACCACCTTCTCAAGGGCAATTAGGAATGGGCAATAAATGCTGGCACTGCCAGTGATGCCCACATCCCATGAATGAATAAAAAAAATATAAAAAGGAAGAATGAGCAGGGTTATGGGGAGAAGGCAGGGGAATGGGACTGAGGGAATTGTTGTTTCAGAGAGCCGGTGTGTACATGATGGGCCAAATGGCCTCCTTCTACGCTGTAACAATTCTTTGATTCTGTTTGACATCTTAGGCTTTTTTTATGGTCTCTGTGGAGACCACCAATAAATGAAAAGAATCAAATCTTCTGACTGACCCCAATTTAGGAAACCAATAGCCAAACGGACAAGATTTCACTTTTATCAATTCTACTGTAATACTCAAACCAAAACCAACATAAATTAAGCATGAACTAACAGTTAAATACTGCTCAATATATCTTTACACTTTAATTAGCATATTCAATAAAGATAGTCCTTACGGATCTTCAAAATGCTCTTATCAGCAAAGGTGGCATTGCACTGTCTCATAGTACAACAAAATAAGGATCTTCCTGAGGTAGTTTTTCAAGTTCTGTCCTCCAGGATGCAGATACTGAAGTGATGAGGTCCTGTTGATAATGAGCGATGCAATCTTCCCTTTAACAGTTTGGTCTTGTCATCTCTCGAACAACCTCATCCTTGCTCACTACTGTCCCATTGGCGTGGTTCCGTTGATAACTTTTCAGTCACCAAAGACAACTGCAGTAGGTCTAGGTCATTCACCAATGGTCAGCCCTCAGTCCAGGCTTCTTTGCCTGCAGTCAAAACAATTCCTTCAGTTCCAAGAAGCCTAGTTGGAAGCACAAAATGCTGCAGCTCTCAACCTGTCTCCTTAAACAAACTAGCTGATTTTCCATTCACTGCAGAGTCCTACTCAACTCTCAAAAGACTTCTGTGAAACATGCACACAGCCTTAAACTGGCTTAACACTCTGTAGAGGTTTCTTGACAAACTGAAACTAAAACCTCCAGTCACATGTCCTTGGTTAAAAAAACTACTGTTTATTTGTTGAACCTGGGTTTGACTCCCAGAACCGGGAAAACCTCAGCCTCAAATCAGAGACATCTCAAAAGCACAAGCACCAGCTGTACAACATCACAATAGTTTTAGATGACATAACATTGTTTGGAGAAATTCTTAGGTTACCATCTTCACTAATCAGTTTGATAGAGCTATGTTTTATTTTAGGTCCTCGTGAGTGCACTGAAAGTGAATTCCGCTGTGACAATCTCCGGTGTATTCCTGGACGTTGGGTGTGTGACCATGATAATGACTGCGAAGATAGCTCAGATGAACGAGACTGTGGTATGATCAGAATTAGTGAATGTTGAAGAAAGAAGTATGTGCTATTATATCTGTTGCAAAAGAAAGGTTATTTAGTGGCACCAATGCAGTAGAAATTATTAATGTCTCAAAGGAAAGTTCTGGATAAATTAACAATGAACTTATGTGAAGAGATGAATTAAAGCTAATTTCATCTATTAAATTGCATATAAACATGACAAGTGGAAGATTTTGTAATTGTCTTGCAGAGGATGGCTTACAATAGCAAGATTAGTCATGGTCTGTACTATTGCAATTTCTGAATATGTTACTGTTTACTATGACAGCATCGACAATACTTGTCATGAAATTTCAATGGTTCATGAAGTGTAACCCCCAGTTCCTATGCCCCTCTGGCTGTAGCCCTTCATGGTGTATAAATGCTGGAATTGCTCCCGCCTAAATGCAGCACACTGTTTTTATCTATAATCAAAATCTTAAACACAGTCCCATCCCCCCATTACATCCAGACCTGCTGGCATCCCATCTCTCACGTCAAACTTGCAGATCATTCCCAAGTACCCTCCCCAGACCATTAATAAAAATGGTGAAGAGCAAAGGCCTTAACACTGATCCCTGCAGGCCTCCACCAGTGGCCAGCCTGAGGTAGAACTGCTATCATTAATAAGTACTTGTGAATATAACCAATTTGTTTATCCATTTAATAACTGTCTACCAACTTCACGAGACACAATATGCTTAAGCAACCTTTCACGTGGATCCTCATCAACAGCTTTTTGAAAATCCAGATACACTGACCCAATTTTCTTGGGCCTGGTGAGGATATCGGCTGCGTACACAGGAATCATTTAGACCAGACTTTTAAATCCTGGCTGGGGGAGCCATTGGCGTATCTTTTACCCATCAACCTCTCACCCACCCCCAAGATCAGCTTAAGGGTTTTATTTTTAAATGTTTTCTTTGGCCCATTTGGACCTCTAAAGGACTCTGGCCTGTCTTACAAGTACAGATGATAGAAATACATTGAATACATAAAGGTTATGACGTGAAAACAGGCCATTTAACCCAACACTGTTGGTGTTTACTTTTCATAAAGCAAATAGTTCTAATCATATTTACACACCCTGTTCCCATATCCCTACAACCACATTTTCTTTATCCAGCTAAATCTATTCTAATCTTCAATATTGACAGGGGCATTTTAACTGTAAGGAGTGGGGGAGCAGTTAACATAGAGTGGCTCAACTTCTCCCTCGGTTTATGCTGATGCCACATTTTAGCACTGCCAATTTTGGCAGCAGGTGAAGTTCCCACCAGACTCTGGTGGAAACCTCACAAATAAATGCAAATCAGGTTACCTTGACATATACAGGACCCTAATGGAATTGGAGCACTGGTCATGGGAAGCTATCAAGTTAATCTTTCTTAGCAAGGCCAGGAGCAGCTGAAGTTCTCTGAAGTGCTCCTCTGGTTCCCACATGGAAAGAAAGGGCCTTTGCTGCCCCAGTGACCTCAGGATGTCGCACAGCATTTTACATCCGATGAGCTACATTTGATTTTTGTTATTATGTACTTATATTTTTTTACAGAGCTGCTAACTTGCCTGCCTGGTTACTTTGAGTGTTCCAGTGGTCACTGCATCACAGAAAGGTTCAGATGTGATGGGAATGCTGACTGCGTAGATTACTCAGATGAAAGCACCTGCCGTAAGTCTTTCTAAATGCAAGCTTATGTAGAATGTAGATATATAAAGAAAGCTGCTGAACAATTAAATGAAAGTAGAACAGGTTGGAAATACACAGCAGGTTTATTAACAACTGAAAGACAAGTTAACACTTTAGTCGAGACTCTTGTCATGCTGGGCCCCCACCTGCCAAGAATGAGGCATATTAATGTTTCCATAGGGACATTAAATTTCAAATTGTTGCTGGGAAGAAGAGAAGGCCTATTACAAGGGCTGCCAGATTCTTGGCTGGAGGACATTTGCATATCAATAGGGACAAGAGAGATTACTTCCCTTATCCACTAATCCAGAAATGGACTTTGATCTTTCTTTAAGCTTTCTTTAAACCTAAACCAATCTGTGTGGCTGGTTTTTTTGCCTTACAATTGGAAAGCAGTGAACAAGGATTCATCAAGGGGGAGATAAAAAACAATGTGTTTAAAATTAAAACCTGTTACGGCAAGACCAGGTGAAGGCTGAGAGGGAACCCATAGAGCCCTCTCTCACCTGGTCATAACACTCTCCATCAGAATTTTTATTGGTATATCCCTCATAATGCTAAGGGGAGGCTGTGACATAGTGGTATTGTCACTGGACTAGTAACCCACAGAACCAGGGTATTCGTCTGGGTACATGGGTTTGAATCCCACCATGGCAAAAGGTGGAATTTGGATTCAATTAATAAAAAAAACATGGAATTAAAAAGCTAGTCTCATGGAACCATTGTCCATTGTGGCAAAAACTCATCTGGTTCACTAATGTCCTTTCGGGAAGGATATCTGCTGTCCTTACCTGGTCTGGTCTACATCTGATTCCAGATCCACAGCAATGTGGTTGACTCTTAAATTCCCACTGAAATGGCCCAGCAAGCCAAGCAGGTTAGTCATGTGACTAACTGGTTTGACCAGGTCTGTCTGTGGAATGTATTGGAGAAGGGGATAGCTCCTTAGTTCCAACACTGTCTGTTAAGATGCAAAAATGTCTTTCCAGCCTGGGGCCTGGCAACCCATTGTCATAGGCTTTCTCTTCTTCCCAGCAACAATTTGAAATTTAATGTACAAGTGGTGAAATTAATGTGCCTCATTCTTGGCAGGTGGGGGCCTGCATGACACATGAAACAAATAAATAAAAAAAGGACAGAAGGTAGGGGAGAACTGATGGAGACCAGGAGTTATGATATGGTTTCGGAAGAGGCAACAAATGGGTTTAATGACTTATACAATTTTAATTAAAGGAAAGAAGTATTAAAGGCTATATAAAGATCAAGGGGGGTGGCAATTTAACTGTCGTTAATCACAGACTAGTTAATACATTCAAGTAAAATTCTGCTGTTCACTATGTTAATGCAGGCATTAGTCTGTTTGATCACTATCAAACTTGGACCAGCAGAAGCAGTAACCCAAAGGACAAATAATGTAATTTGAAACTTGAAAGGCAAGCTGTGCAATGAAAGTCCAGGAGGAGAGCTGGGGATACAATGAACGTTTGAAGTTGTTGAGGCCAGTGTTCAGACCAGAGTGCTAAAGAAAGCCCAGCAAGATAAGCTATAGTTACTGAACTGTGCTATGAGCTTATTTGGAGCAGTGCAGGCAGGCAGACTTTGGAAGGTCAGAGTGAATTATAGACCATCTGGGTAAAACGGAGTCCCTTTGCCATCTTCAGCTGTTTACCTGTGAAACTATACAATAATATATACATAAACTGTAACTTATATAAGTATACAAATATACTTTTAAAGCAGTGCCTCAAAAGATGCAAACGTAACATATAGGAATGGAATAAAAACAAGAAATGCTGGAACCACTCAGCAGGTCTGGCAGCATCTGTGGAAAGAGAAACAGAGTTAAAGTTTCGGGTCAGTGACCCTTCTTCGGAACTGACAAATATTTAAAATGTCACAGGTTATAAGCAACTGAGGTGGGGGTGGGGCAAGAGATAACAAAGGAGAAGGTGCAGATTGGACAAGGCCACATAGCTGACCAAAAGGTCATGGAGCAAAGGCAAACAATATGTTAATGGTGTGTTGAAAGACAAGTTGGAAGCAGAAAGCTAATTAGGCTCATTAATAGCCTTGTTAAAGGTGCATTAAGAAGGCCAACCGGCTTTCCAGTCAGTCTCCAGTTTCTTGACACGATTGGGGGGCGCGTTGTTGGGGGCAGATCAACTGACTGGAAGCGAGCACCCTGGGGCTGGGGTGCTAGTGCTCCTGGCAGGCCTACAGGCCCTCCCTGCCTGTCTGGTGGAGATGCAGCCAAAGGCTGCCCTATTGAGAGATTACCCCCCACCTCTCCACAGTGATGGCCTAGCTATTTTTTAATTAATTGTTTCAAAGAGTGTCTGAGAGGCACCTCCATGTTGAAATTCCCTCTCAGCTACCGGCTGCTCCTCTGAAACTGAAAGGCCTTTCATTGGCCCTCCAGCTTCGAGAGCCCATCTGCTGCCTTTAATTGGACAGGAAACCTATCTCCATGCCAATTAAGGGGGCGCCCTGGTCAAAATTCCAAAGAGTGACTGTTTCCCCGCAGGGGCGGGTTTGGGACCTAGAAACAGTCCAGGCTCCAGTTTCCCAAACCCAAAGTGAATATTCTGCCTTCAATGTCTAGGCTAACACATAATGAAGGGCAGCTTGCCCAAGGCTGCCAGACACCTGTTTGCCAGCAGGAGTCAATGCCTTTGGGAGTGGAGACGGGGAGAAAATTGGTAGAAAAAGAAAGGAGGAATGAAACCAGGATATAAAAAATATTATTAGTAAATAGATATTTTGTAACCCACCACCACCAATGAGCTGTCTTTGGGAATGACTGACAATCTTGGCATATAGTTGTGCATTTCAACTTTTCATTAATTGAAATGTATCTTCTCAAACGTTTATTTCTGTCTTCCACCTATATAGCAACTCGCTACCCGAATGGAACCTACTGTCCACCCTTCCTTTTCGAGTGCAAGAATCATGTCTGTATCCAGCCATACTGGAAGTGTGATGGAGACAATGACTGTGGAGATGGATCTGATGAAGAGCTCCACCATTGCTGTAAGCTATTTCCTTGAACTTTTAAAAACTTAATAAAAATAAAGTTAATCTTTCATTACAAGTGACAACATATTTTGGTGAAACAAACACTTCAAATCACAGCTCGAGCGACCCGGGTTCAGTTCTGGGTACTGCCTGTATGGAGTTTGCAAGTTCTCCCTGTGACTGCGTGGGTTTCCGCCGGGTGCTCCAGTTTCCTCCCACAGCCAAAGACTTGCAGGTTGATAGGTAAATTGTCCCTAGTGTAGATAGGTGGTAGGAGAATGGAAGGAAGGTGGGGATGTGGTAGGGAATATGAGATTAATGTAGGATTAGCATAAATGGGTGGTTGTTGGTTGGCACAGACTCGGTGGGCCAAAGGGCCTGTTTCAGTGCTGTATCTCTAAATAAATAAATAAATAAAATAAACACTGGACTTCCTTTGGTTGGCATTGCCAATCCTGAATTATCTATACTTCTAGATAGTTGATCAGGGTGATACTGTCCTTACAACTCTGTGACCTCATTTGAGACAAATGAGACAACAATCTCCTTTGCTGTGAGACCCTATATAAAATAAGCTGGAATAGTTTAGTCCAGTATCTAGTGGCAATGAACTCAGAGCAGAAACCCTTAATTCAGCACCAAACCAGCAGTTTCACTCAAGAGGCCCGAAGTGAGCTAGTATGAGAATTTTGAAAATATCTCATTGTTGCAGCAGAGATGCACTTCTAAGACCAGGTGCTGTAGTAAATTGTTGGGGCATAACATAGGAAGCTTTACTTTGTGTCTCAAGACAGTTGGTACTGGAGTAAAGAAGCCGGAAGTTATCTTTGCATTCAAGAATAATCGTAGAGTACTGAGCAGTTTTGGCAAAGGAGAGCAGGGCCCATTAGTTCTCTGTTGTCGCACCAAATTTGGCAGTGAATGGTTAAACTAGTTGTGCACCATATATGTTCAAGTTTGTACTCCTTGAACTTAAGAGAGTGAAGTTATGGGCTGTACCAGGTGAACAACCAGGATGAGAGAGGGTAAGATTTTTATTACATACGTACATACGAATTAGGAGCAGGAGTAGGCCACTCGACCCCTCGAGCCTGCTGCACCATTCAATAAGTTCATGGCTGAACTGATTACTCCACATTTCCACCTACCCCTGATAACCTTCCACCCCCATTGGTTTAATAGATCAGAGAAGTAAGATTTATATTTACTTCTGCAGTTTCCCTATACCACATTATTTGTTTTCAGCTGAGTGCATGATGGAGGTGCTGTGTGAAGAAGAATTATCCTCCACACAACTGAGAAGCTGTCTCACAAATGCCATTTGACTGACACTTATTAGAAGATTATTTTCCTAACTTCCTTAGAAAGCCATTTGTTACTCACCTTAATACTGTTACCATCAGGTGAGGAGGGGGTCACAGGGCTCCCCTCTTGTCCTTCCTCTTATTTGAGTGCAACAGGGTTTATTCCTTTTTTAAACAATGGATGTGCTCACCACTTCAGTGAGTGTTTAACCTTTTACTTTTGTTGTGATTATAAAAGAACTAATTGAACAGTTTTTAGTTTAGTTTAGTTTCGAAATACAGCACTGAAACAGGCCCTTCGGCCCACCGAGTCTGTGCCGACCATCAACCACCCATTTATACTAATCCTACACTAATTCCATATCCCTACCACATCCCCACCTGTCCCTATATTTCCCTACCACCTACCTGTACTAGGGGCAATTTATAATGGCCAATTTACCTACCAACCTGCAAGTCTTTCGGCTTGTGGGAGGAAACCGGAGCACCCGGAGGAAACCCACGCAGACACAGGGAGAACTTGCAAACTCCACACAGGTAGCGCGTGGAATTGAACCCGGGTCGCTGGAGCTGTGAGGCAGCGGTGCTAACCACTGCGCCACTGAGTTTAAACAAGAGGTGAGTTTATTTTACTTAACAATGTAAACCCGACCTAAAAAAGTAAAATTACGGTACACACACACACACACACTCACTCACTCACTCACTCACTCACGGGTAGGTTTGTAGTTGTATTAGAGTCCAGAACAAATAAAAAAAATAGTACACAGTCTGTGGGGTTGGATGATTCCATTGTCTTCCGGCTGAAGTTGTGTTCTTGAAGTGTTTGGCTGGTAAATGTGCAGTTTGTTGCTGGCACACCTGGTTCAAGCTTTTTTTGTAGACAGAGTTGTAGGTGGCTTTCTTCCCCTGGTGTCTTTGACTTGGATCCAGCAACCAGCAGCTAGGCTTTGCATGCCCCCACCAGGTCTTCTGGGGAGAGAGAGAGAGAAAGAAAGGGATAGCCCTTTTGGTTTCTGCCCAGAAAGAGTTTGTGAGATGGTCACATGACTGCCTCAGTGTATTGTCTGGAACCTTCTAATGAGATTGAAGTTTAGGAATTTCAGTCCCTCAGGCCTCAGGATGTTAACGTTTACACCTGGGAGGGTTGGCCTTTTCAAGGTTAATGTCCCAGGATGGCTTTGAATGTCCTGCTACTAAAAACAGTCTCCTGTGGTTTACTCAATGTTTTGGGTACAGGCTTATCAGACATGTGTCTCCTCTTTGAGACCTTGGAATTTGCAAGGTGTTCAAATGAGAATTGTGGTGGCCATCTTGGCTGCCAGCTTTTCTTTAATGTTAACTGTAGAATTCCAGCTCTTTTTGTTTCATTAAAAGTTTAATGTAGGTTTCCAATTGGTTAATTAAAAAAAAAATTCTCCTTTGGCATACTAGGTTTTCTTGACTATACACGTGTTTACTTTGTGTGCAAAAATGATTTAGGCCTTGGAAATGTTTTTTTTTTATCTGTAGCAGAATCACGGAACTATAGAAAACTACATCACAGAAGGAGGTAATTCTGCCTGTCATGGCTGTACTGGCTCTTTGAAAGGGCAGTCCTCCCACACTCCTGCTTTTTGTCAGTAACCCTGTAATTATAGAATCATAAAAATGTCCAGTACAGAACAGTATAAACACTATTTCAATATTCGTAAACAAATGAGGATTCAAGGTTATCAAATCTCAGGAACACGAAAACTTAGGTATTTTCAACAAATGTTAAAACATTTAAACCATTGTTCTTTTCTAGTGGACATCCCCTGTGACTCTCCTTTCCGTTTCCGTTGTGACAATAATCGCTGTGTGTACATACATGAGTTATGCAACCATGTAAATGACTGTGGAGATAGAAGTGATGAAAAGGAAGAACACTGTAAGTTTGTGTGCAACTCTGTTTCAATGACCTAGACAAAGCAACTATTTCACACATGCACACACATAACAATGGCAGTTAATGAAAAATTTGTTTCACATTTAGGTAAATCACCAACGCCTCACCCTTGCACAACCGAGGAATATAAATGTGGGAATGGAAACTGCATTCCTGTCCAACATGTGTGTGATAATTATGCTCACTGTGCTGACCAAACCGATGAGTTGGGATGCTGTAAGTATGCAGACGTATAGCTTGTATAGCTGTAGATATTATGTGTAATACACAACATAAAACAGGTGTGTGGAGGTGATGATACTAAAATATACGATAAATCTTTATATGATGCTGATCCAACATGACAGTAAAACATAACTAACCTATGCATAACAGTAACTTACACATGGCACATACAATAATCGATGGCAGACAGTTAGATACAAAGTAGGTTCTGTTGACTTTATAAGCAGCAAGTACCAATAGATTGAATTAATACCTTATTGTGTCAGATGTTTCTTGTTAACAATACATACCTTTTAGTGTCTCCAGGTAGTTTGAGGTTTAAGTTGCAGCTTCAGATTAGTGCTTCTGATTATGAAATCTATTGAAAATGTGAGATGTGAAGGGTAGTAATGATAAAATTGACATTAGACCTGAAAGTATATAGCAATATAAATTTGGTAGCAGCATGGAGGAAAATTTATAAAATGTACAGGTGGAATACCGAATTGTCCATAATGAACTGCAGAGTAGAATGTGGTGCATAGTATGAGTGACTCTGACACCTACAAACTTCAAAACAACCAGGAACCATATGTGTCACAAGAACACAAGAAAGAGGAAGCAGAAGTAGACCATATGACCCATCGAGCCTGCTCTGCCATTCAATATGATCATGGTGGATCTTGGGCTTCAATTCCACTTTCCTGCCCACTCCCCATATCCCTTGATTCCCTGCAAGACAAAAATCTATCTATCCCAGCCTTAAATGTATTCAGTGATGGAGCATCCACAACCCTCTGGGGTAGAGAATTCCAAAGATTCACAACTCTTTGAGTGAAGTAAATTCTCCTCATCTCAGTGCTGAATGATTAACCCCTTATCCAGAGACTGTGTCCCCGTGTTCTAGATTCCCTGACCGGTGGGAACAATCTCTCAGCTTCTACCCTATCAAGCCCTTTCAGAATCTTGAATGTTTCAATTAGATCGCCTCTCAATCTTCTAAACTCCAGAGAATATAGGCCCAATTTACTCAGCCTCTCATTATAGGACAACCCCCTTCTCCCAGGGACCAATTTAGTAAATCTTTCCTGCACCGTCTCCAGTGCAAGTATATCCTTTCTTAAATGTGGAGACCATTAACTGCACACAGTATTCCAGGTCTCACCAAAGTCCTGTACAATTTTAGTAAGACTTCTTTATTCCTGTACTCCAATCCCCTTGCAATAAAGGTCAACATGCTATTTGCCTTCCTAATAGCCTACTGCACCTGCATGTTAACTTGGTGCATTCCTTGTATGAGTACCCCAAGTCTCTCTGAACATCAACACTTAGCAGTTTCACACCTTTTAAAAAATATTCTGCTTTTCTATTTTTATGACCAAAGTGAACAACTTCACACTTCCCTACACTATACTCCATTTGTCATCTTGTTGCCCACTCACTTAACCTATCTATATCTCTTTGCAGCCTGTCTACATCTTCCCCACAGCTTACCTTTCCACTGAGCTTTGCATCATCAGCAAACCTAGATACATTACTCTGTCTTTTCATCCAAGTCATTTATATAGTGTAAATAGCGAAGGCCCCAGCACTAATCCTTGCGACACCCCACTATTCACTGTCTGCCATCTTGAAAGTGCCCCATTTATGCTCACTCTCTGCTTCTTGTCAGTTAACCAATCCTCAATCCACACTAATATATTACACCCAACACCATGAGCCATTATCTTACCTATTAATCTTTTGTGTGGCACCTTATTGAATGCCTTTTGAAAATCCAGGTATACTACATCTACTGGTTCCCCTTTATCTACCCTACTAGTTACATCTTCAAAAATCTGTAATAAATTTTTCAAACAGCATCTCCTTTTAGTAAAACCATGCTGACTTGTTCTAATCAGACTATGCCTTTTCAAGTGCAATGTCAAGACTTCCTTAATAATAGTTTCCAGTGTCTTCCCAATGATTGATGTTGGGCTAACTGGCCTGTAGTTTTCTCTCTACCTCCTTTCTTGAAAAGTGGCATAACATTTGTCAGCTTCCAATCTGATGGGACCATTCCTGAATCTTAAGGAATTCTGAAAAATCATGGCCAGCGCATCCAGTATCTCTTCAACTATCTCTTTTAGAACCCTAGGATGTAGGCCATCTGGTCCCAGGGACTTGTCAGATTTTAGTCTCTCAAGTTTCTCCAATACTTTTTCTCGGCTGATATCAATATCCTTAATTTATTCACTTTTTTTAGCCCCTAGGTTACTGCCTATTTCTGTTATGGAACTTGTGACTTCTATTGTGAAGACAGACACAAAATATTTGTTCAATCCTTCTGCCATTTCCTCATTCCCCATGATGATTTCTCCTGGCTCTGCCTCTAAGGGACCAAAGTCTACTTTAGCTACTCTTTTCCTTTTTATGTACTTATAAAAGCTCTTACAATTTTTTTATATTGCTAGCTAGTTTACTCTCATTCTATTTTTTTCCCTTTTTATCAACTTTTTGGTAGCCCTTTGCTGGTTTCTAAAAGACTCCCAATCCTCAGACTTGTTACTATTTTTTGCAACATTGTAAGCCTCTTTTAGTCTAATACTCTCCTTAACTTCCTGAGTGAGCCATGGATGGGTCTTTCTGGACGTGTTTTTGTTTTTGAACAGTATGTACTTTTGCCGAACCCTTTCAATTGTTTCTTTAAATATTTTCCACTGTTCAATTATCGTCATACCTTCCAGTCTATTTACCTAATTAATCTTAGCCAGTTCTCCATTCGCACCTTCGTAATTGACTTTGTTTAAGTTTAAGATTCTTATTTGTGATTGAAATCTGTCACTTTCAAACTTAACATGAAATTCAATGGTATTATGATCACTATTTCCTAGTGGATCTTTTACTATGATATTGCTTATTGACCCTGCTTCATTACACAAAAAGAGTTCTAAGATAGCTTTATCCCTGGTTGGTTCTACAACGTATTGCTCCAAGAAACTGTCACAAAAGCATTCTACAAATTCATCTTCTAGACCACTGTTGCCAATTTGATTGTCCCAGTCTATATGCAGATTAAAGTCCCCCACAATTAATACATTACCTTTTTTACATGCTCCAATAATTTCTTGTTTAATCTTCTGTCCAATAATATAACAACTGTTAGGGGGCCTATAAATTACTTCCACCAGTGTTTTCTGATTCTTGCTATTCCTAATTTCCACCCAAACTGATTCTACCTCATGATCTTCTGAGGCCAGATCCCTTCTTATTAATGTCCTTATGCCGTCCTTTACTATCAGAGTTACCCCTCTTCCTTTGCCATTCTGGGTCTCTATCCAAAATATTGTGCACCCTGGAATATTCATTTCCCAACCTTGTCTGTGATTCATTACCCGGTCATTTATTTTCAGTCCTTATTAACATCATGAAAAATGGATTCTGAACTGTACAAGTCTCGGACAATTTATAAACATAAGTAGTATCTGTTAGATATTTTGAGTGTGGATGTTCCCACCTGTGTTCTTAAAACATTAAAAAAGTGGTTGGTTAGCATAGATATGCATGAATATATAAGCACAGGCTCTTCCCAGCTGAGCTCAGAGCTAGGATACAGCAACGGTACAGTCACAACTATTACGACCAGGTGAGAAAGAGGTCTAAGGGTCCCTTTCAGCCTTCACCTGTGTTACTGTAACAGGATATGGTCTTGCTTTTCATTGGGGCCCAGTGTTCTTCTTAAACCTTGTTCACTGTAGGAGACTTTTCTCTCTCTTGGGGTTCACATGTCTTCAGTGGGTTTTGGAGTTCCATGAGAACGAGATGGGAGCAGACAGGAGAGGTTCTTTTCAATCCAGGAACCAAGAGCTTTCAGCCAGTTCAAACACTGTCTCTACAATTTAAAACTCCCCAAGTTGGCCAGCAGGGTGGTCATATGACCGACTGGTTTGACCGGGTCTGTTCTGTGTATTGTATGGGAGCAGGGGATAGCTCCTTTGTTCCAACACTGTCTGCTAATATGCAAAAATGTCTTTCCAGCCAGGGACCTGGCAATTCCTCATAACAGGCCTTCTCTTCTTCCCAGCAACAATTTGAAATTTAATGTCCATGTGGTGAAATTAGTGTGCCTCATTCTTGGCAGGTGGGGGCCTGTATGACACAACATAATTTCAGCATTAGATGTAGTATAACAGTAGCCTTAGTTACAATGACAGTGCTATGCTATACTGTAGGACTTGATAGACCTATCTGTGCATTAGTATCTTGTTTGCTTCTAATAATGATCAGCATTACACTCTCAGCTATGTTTGTTAGGTAAAATGAAACTTTCTGATTGTGCTCAATTTGCAATAGGTGAGGTTCAATACAGCTTAGCCTGGCCACTGGAGAGTCCAGAATTAGAGTAATCACACCTGATCTTCTTGCGTGTTCTTTTCAATTAAGCTAGTACATGTTATGTCACAAGCTGATGTTTTGAAATAAGTTATAATGAGGGATAAATGCGTTTTACCCCTGTTAAATAAAAGCACCTTGCTTTTTCCTTAGACCATGATACGGAACGATCTTGTGCAGAAAACCACTGTGAACACAATTGTACAGATCTGATCGATGGAGGTTTCATCTGCTTTTGTAGGCCTGGGTACAAAGTAAGGGAGGCCGATGTGAACGCCTGTGATGGTAAATCCCTAATCTGGGTGTTATATATTTTACCAGCTTATTGGTAAATTTCAGGAGTTACCTGGAAGAAGTGGTGTCAAACCAAGAAGCTAGGGACTGGCTGGTACAAAAACCTGCCAAAAAGGTTGAGCTTTGAAAGATAAAAGAAACTGTTCCTCTGTACATATTTTGATTTTCTTGTGGCATATTATTAATCATTGAAAATCACGCCAGTAATGGGAGGTCAGAAAGCATCATACAGCAGATGTGTGAGTACACATGTGGAGTCCTGCCTTCCTCAATTTCATAGGCAACAACAACAATTTTCATTTATATAACCTGTTAATGTAAAAAACAAAATTGTTCATAGAAGTGGAGCGAGCATGAAAATGGATGCCGAGCTGAAGAGTGAGGTATTTGGAGGGGTCAACTAAGAACTTAGTTAACGTGATTGATTTTAAGGAGGGTCTTATAGGAGTACAGGAAGGTGGTAAGGTGGAGAGGTTTGTTGCATTTCCTTTTCTTACTACTGAACACAAACGCACTAAACTCTCAAATGGGATTGATAAACTCAAATGTGAGTTCTTTATTCATGACGATTAAGTAGAACTTGCACAATCTTGGAGAGCTCTTGATAAGACAGCTTACTTGGACGATTACACACTGTAGACTATCTATCATGTGGTACCTTACATCATTTCCTATTTCGTGATGTACATAGATCATAATCACACCTACGTACAGGTGTACCACAACAGAGTTTAAGGTGGGAATTCCAGAGTGTAGGGACAAGATGGCAGAATGCATGACCATCAATTGTTGGACAAGGAGAGTGGGAGATGTACAAGGGACCGGAGTTGAAGGATCACAGAGTTATTGGCATGTTGTAGAGCTGCAGGGTTACATAGTTAGGGAGAGATCAGGCCATGAGAGGATTTAAGGGTTAGAATGCTAAATTTGAGATGCTGGTGGTCCAGGGACCAATGTAACACAGCAGTTATGAGTGAATGGGACATGATATGGGATAAGGTAATTTGGTTAGTGTCTTTCCATCTACGAAAGATGATGGACATACAGCAAACAATCCATTTAGATGAGGTGTATTTTCTTGATGCACCTTTGCTGATGGATGTGAAGGCCAATCCTTGAAAGGCAGGTTCTGCCACAAGTGCTGCACATGAAGCTGCCAAGAGGCACTGTGAGTTGTTGTTTTTGACATTGGCGCCTGTTGCCAAGCTGCTGTAGCAACTGGTCGTCATGATAGTCCACAGGATGTGTCGCCATTTCTCTCCCTTCCTTCAACACGCTTCTTAAAACCTACCTCTTTGACTAAGCTTCAGGCCACCTGTCCTAATATCTCCTTAAGTGGTTTGGTATGAAATTTTGTTTGATAAGCACTCTTGTAAAGCACCTTGGGATGTTTTGCTATGTCGAAGGTGCTATTTAAATGCAAGTTTTTCCTGTTAACAGTCATACTTCAAATGTTGTGCAAAAGTTTGGATACCCTACCACTGACAAGGTATTGATGTGATGTTAGGACTGTCTTAGAGAACTAAAGTTGTTTTCATTGGGGAAGAGTTGATTGAGAGGAGACTTAAATCAGTTTTGAAAATGTTATGAGGCACTAGAATGAAAGTATAAGTTAGCCTTTCGGTGTTTGATCACACTAGTTGCTTCACTTTGAATCTTTGCATTTAAACACTTTCTCACTGCATTTTGTTTCTTACTATTCAGATGTCAATGAGTGTGAGATCTTTGGCACCTGCCCCCACATTTGCAAAAATAGCAAAGGAAGCTATGAGTGTTTCTGTGCCGAGGGATTTCGATCCATTGTGGAGGAGCACGGCACTCAATGTGCTGCAGCTGGTAACTGCATTCTTTAAGTATTCATTTTATGTACTCCCTGACTACCAGATCAAATAAAGGACAATTGCAACATTCATCAAATCTGCCTCACCATTGACAGTGAATGTCATGAAATTGCTGTGTTTGCGTAGTAGATACAAACTAAACATGCCACAGATATTTAGGGCTAGCTAATAGTTATAAGCATAACTACCCTTCTAATGATGTGATAACTGTTAATGGCTCCCAATCAACCCTTCTGGTGCCAAAAAGTAATTATTTTAAGTGTGGACTCTCATTCCTTCAGGTAGTGAATTGTTTTAGGAGATTTAAAAAATGTTTAAATTTTTATAGTTTTCCTTCTTTTTCTCTCTTCATTTCCCTTTCTGTACCCTGATTTGCCACTGACTTCACACTCTTTAATTCACCCTCCATCTCAGTCTTTCTGCTGTTTATTTCCCAATCCTTAAATTTGTTAAGGAAATACCCTGTTGGTTGATTTGTTCACTCAAGTCCCAGATGCCCTGTTTCCCTTAGTTCAACATTATCAGCTTGCAGTTTCAGCAACTTCATGGCCCAAAAAAATTGATGCTGTAGGGTGCAGGGGCACATCTAACTAACATCAAACACTGTTAGATGCCCTGCTACAGCAAAGTTTGACCCAATATGCTTGTTGATACTAAGCTAGTATACTCCAGATTTTCAGCTGACTAATGACAGAGATTCCTGATCAAAATACATTTGCCATACAGTGTGACTGTGAATGAACAATCAGTTAAGCAATAACGCAGAATTTGGAAGATGTTCTAGAATTCAATATCTTCAGAAATTCCCCATATAGGACTTAACTTTCTTACTAATCACAACAGTAATACAGTAGACTAAAAAAATCCAGAGAAATCAAAATGAATGGCTTGGATCATAGTGCAGAACAACACCAAGCTTGTAACAAGTAAAAGGGAAGACAAGATAAATCAAGAAATAGTGATTAGGTGACATAAAGGGTTGTAGGAGCTTGAGGTTTGTATGAAGACTGAAAAATAAAGGGTATTTTTTGGTATCCTTTACAGCCCTCCTTTGCTCAAAAGTGGGCACAAATATAATGGGCTCAAAATTATACCAAATTCAGCTGTTTTATTTCTGCCTAATTTTGGCCTCAGTCAAATTACCATTTGGGGCTGCAGTGAGCATTGGAGGCTCCCATCCAAAGTGGACAAGAGTTTCATTTCAGTATTAAAATGTAGTGTGAAAGTCCCTCACACCACTTTCTGCCTGATGGCTAGGCTGAATGTATACAGGAAACCTAGGGCATGAAATTGGGCTCAAAAGCGCTCTTTGTTTGGATGCTGTGGGTGCCATTCGGGGAACAAAATGGCGTCAGCTGCATATGCGCACATGTCTGCCATGAATTGTGCTGAATACCATATTGGTGAATGAGTTAATGCATGCATAGCTAATGCCTGCCAGAAGTGTGCAGAGCAGACAAATCATGACGGTCAATCAATGTGCAACACTGAATTGACACCAGCACTGCCATTTTGGAGCTCCATGTTCCAACCCTTTCTTACTCTCGCACAGGTGAACACAGGTTCAGCAGCATGAAGGATCCCCATCAGTGCTTTTTAAAGGGATCATCATCTACTTATATGTTAGTTGCTGGTTTATTTCTTCTGTCTGTTGGTATGATTCTACAAGTGTTTGGTGCTTTCTACAGTTCTTTCAAGTTGCAAAAGTCTATGGGGAGTGGTGTGGCAAGTGCTGAAGGATTTTTTTGCGGTCTTCAAGTCTTCTGCTCAACCAATTGCTCCCCAGACATGGACACCCTAGTAGGGCAACCTCTTGGCTTTGAGCATGATTGCGAAAATGAGCTGAGGCCACACAGGAGGATAAGCTGCTAGAAGAGTGAGAAGCAGAAGGGCTTTCAGCAGGAGGCCATATTTACAGAGGATCATTAGGGAGCAGATCTGTTGAAGAACAGATTGCAGAAGTGCTGTGATACCCTGGGAGTCCCTTTGCACACTGGCACCTAGAGCCATGAGTACAGCAGTCTGAGCTGGATGCTGCTTATGCTGAAATGGAAGCAGAGACATCAGCTATCTGATGCTGTATCATGGATGGGTCCACAAGCGTGCGAATGGAGTTGGCCACCACTTCTATGCTGGAAAGGATGGGCTCCAAGCTCTGCATTAAGCCCTGTGGTAAGTTAGTGCTGGACACTTCCATGCTCATTTACATTGAATACAGGTATTTCTGGCACCAATGCACCAAGCATTTCATTGTGCGTACCCATTAGCCTTCCTCTGTAACAGCAAAATACTGCAGATGCTGGAAATCTGAAATAAAAACAAAGTGCTGGAAATACTCAGCAGGTCAGGCAGCATATGTGGAGGGAAAAGCAGAGTTAACGTTTCAGGTCTGTGACCTTTCATCAGAACTGGCAAAGGTTAGAAAAAAATTAGGTTTTAAGCAAGTGAAGGGTGGTGGGGGGGGGAAGTTGGTGGGGAAGAGAACAAAAGGGAAGGTGTATGATAGGGAAGAAGGCAGGCAAGATTAAATAACAAAGCTGTCCTGGGACACAGGCAAAAAGTATGTTCATGCTTGTGGTGAAAGACAAAGCATTAGTCATAGAGAGATACAGCACTGAAACAGGTCCTTCGGCCCACCGAGTCCACGCCGACCATCAACCACCCATTTATACTAATCCTACATTAATCCCATATTCTCTACCACTTCCCCTCCTTCATTAATCCCATATTCCCTACCATTCTCCTACCATCTACCTACACTAGGGACAATTTACAATGGCCAATTTACCTATCAACCTGCAGGTCTTTGGCTGTGGGAGGAAACCGGAGCACACGGTGGAAACCCACGCGGTCACAGGGAGAACTTGCAAACTCCGCACAGGCAGTACCCAGAACTGAACCCGGGTCGCTGGAGCTGTGAGGCTGCGGTGCTAACCGCTGCGTCACTGTGCCTCACAGAGAGAGTGTTATTAGCAGAATAATGAACAGCTCAGTGCATTTCTGCTGTTTGTCTTACCACATAGAGAACTCGCCTCTATGCTATCCTCTAAATTTTACGCAGTACCTGAGCTGGTGGCTGTGGATGTTGTTTATCTTCATCATCACATTCTTCTTGGTGTTCCTCCATTGCCTGGTCAGGCTGAAGTTCTTGAGTATCTGAAAGGTAAAAGACATAAAGGTAGGGTTCTGGTGTAGAGTGAGGAGGCATGTAAGAGGTGCATGCTTACACCACCTGCAGTTTGTAAATCAGAAAAGATTGTGGAATGATGGGGAAGTGGGATGTGAGAAGAAGGATTAGGTATGAGGATACAGTCATCTTCAATAATTTCAGCCCTGCTGCTGGCCACAGCCTCAGCAATAGTTGTTCCAATAATGGCCAGCACCTTCTCCTCCTTGGGAGTTAGGTCATGCAAGTACCCATGAGCCTCTCTAGTGTCATGCAGGCCCCCACCTGCCAAGAATGAGACATATTAATTTCGCCACATGGACATTAAATTTCATATTGTTACTGGGAAGAAGAGAAGGCTTGATAACAAGGGGTTGCGAGGCCTCTGGCTAGAAAGCCATTTTTGCATATTAACAGAGAGGCTTGTAGACAAAGGAGCTACTCCCTGCTCCAATTCACTCCACAAACAGACGTGATCAGACCAGTTAGTCACATGGCTAACTGGCTTTTGCAGAGTTTGAACTGAGAGTTTTAAATTGCAGAGACAGTGTTTGAACTGGCAGAAAGCTGAATGCTCCAGGACTGAAGCAGACCTCCTCTCCTCCTGTCTTCCCCCATCTCTTTCCCATGGAACTCCAAAAACCGACTGAAGACACATGAACCCCAAAAGAGAAAAGTCTCCTTTTGTGAGCAAGGTTTAAGAAGCATACTGGTCCCCAATGAAAAACAAAACCTACCTACAATCAAGGACTACAGTGAGCTCAAAGAACTGTAACAACTGTTCAGATATTGCCTCAAACCTTTCCACTTTTATTTTTCTTCTCTTTTCTTACTATATTTCCTCTGTGTATTGCGTATTCATGCTAGCGTAGTCGTGTATCCATAGGTGTCAACCGAATTAGAATTTAGGTTTAATAAAATTTCACTTTTCTTCTTTAAACCTAAGAAAGCCTGTTTGTGCTCATTTCTTTGCCTTATAATTGGAAAGCGGTGAACCAGGATTCACCAAGGGGGAACTCAAAACACAGTGTGTTAAAAAATAAAACCCTGTTACAGTAAGACCAGGTGAAGGCTGAAAGGGAGTCCTAGACCTCTTTCTCACCTGGTCGTAACACTAGTTAGTTCCTGCTGTCTCCAGTAGTATACCACCTTGTCCTGCGAGAGAGGGAAGTGTGGCTGTGAGTGTCATGGAAGGTGTTTGGGTAATTTGGCTGTCATGGTTGAAGAGCTTGCAGTGTGTGCAAACTATGAGCTGTGGGTGTGAGGTTTGCAGCAGTGTTATGTGGGTAAGAGTGTGGTGGAGCATATAAGTTTGGTATGAGTCCTGATTCAACGATATTGTTGGTAGGCGACTGATGGGGGTGTGGTGAATTGAAGCAGTGTCTGAGGCTAGTGGTACAGTTAATAGGATATGGCATTTGAAGATGCATTCACTGACCTTGACCACTCATGTGAGGTCATTGAACTTCTTGTGCCTCTGCATCCAGGTCCTTGGGCCTTGACTCCTGGCATTGACCTCCACAGCTATTTGCTCCCACTGCCATTTAATCATGGCCCCTTGAAGGTATTATGCGTCTTTCCTTCTTTTCACCTCCTCCACCAAGACCTCGAGTGCAGCATTGGAAAACCTTGGACCATGATCTCTTCCATTGTTGTGCCATTATTCAGTATTTCCCAGGTCAGATTCACTTCAAGCATAACTCCCAGTGCCTTCCCTTTAAGGGGTGCGTAACAGCTTTAAGCAGTGCAGGCTAGCTTTAAGAAGTGCTAGGATTATTGGTCCCCTGTTGTTGCATGCATTAACGCTGGCTGCACGCATAAATCATGCTAATAAACAAGCATGGTGTACTGCCTGCATTTCAAAAACACAAAAGCAAAATACTGCGGATGCTGGAAATCTGAAACAAAAACAGAAAATGCTGGATATTCAGTTCTGATAGTCACAGTCCTGAAATGTTAACTCTGTTTTGCTCTCCACAGATGCTGCCAGACCTGCTGAGTATTTCCAGCATTTTCTGTTTTTCTTTCAAAAAGAGGACATGGGTTTATCCTGCATCCCGATCCCCTTGCCCATTGTTGAGAGCTATCCAATTTAGCCCTCCTGTGGTCCAGAGATGCCAGTGCTACACCATTGTGCCACCCTGAATTTATTTCCCCCCAGGCCCCTTTACTGGCAACAATCAGGCTGAATATATTTGAAAGAAATGAAAAGTATATGGAAGGATGGCACCACAGTCTCACAGCCCCAGCGACCAGGGTTTGGTCCTGGGTACTGCCTGTGCGGAGTTTGTAAGTTCTCCCTGTGACCACGTGGGTTTCTGCCAGGTGCTCTGGTTTCCTCCCATAGCCAAAGACTTGCAGGTTGATAGGTAAATTGGCCATTGTAAATTGCCCCTAGTGTAAGTAGGTGGTAGGGGAATGGTGGGGATGTGGTAGGGAATATGGGATTACTGTAGGACTGGTATAAATGGGTGGTTGTTGGTCAGCACAGACTCGGTGGGCCGAAGGGCCTGCTTCAGTGCTGTATCTCTCTATGACCCTATGACAGGTTAACCTGCCTAAGAAGTACATCTTGCCCTCACACAGGAACCCTGCACACACCCATATCTGATGTTAAATGCTGATGAAAGGCTCACAGTGATGAATATTTAGAAAAAATAATAATAAATCCTCCTGTTGAATTTCAGGGAATCCTCCTATCTTGCTTTTGCCAGATAGTGTACGAATTCGGCGATACAGCATGTCATCTGAACAATACACAGACTACATTGAGAACGAGGAGGACATCAAAGCCATTGATTATATCTGGGATTCAGAAGATCCTGACCTCAGTATGTAAACAGTGTTAAAATTGGGTCTAAATATGATAGAGAATCTACTGACTTCTGGTAATGGTGTGCAAAGATTAAAAATCTATGGGTTGTAGTTTTTGATATCCATGCAAAGTCTACTGCATCTCTTCATTAGGAATATCAGGCTGAATTTTCACTTCGGGGTAGGAAACAGGAGTCAGAACTGTTGCTGGGTCTTGAACCCACCCCCAGGGGCAAAGCAGTCACTGACCTGAGATTTTCATGGAGGCGCCCCTTTAATTGGCATAGGGTCAGGTTCCCTGTCCAATTAAGAGTGACAGATGGGTTCTTGAAGCTGGAGGGCAATCAGAGACCTTCCAGTTTGGGAGGAGAGGTAGGCTGCCGTGAAGGGTAAGTAACTGAGAGGGCACTTCAACATGGAGGCATTCTCTCACCAACTTCTTTTAAAATTGAAATATAAAAACAAAGCAGCAGCCATCACTGTGGGGGATGGGGGTGTGGTGGGGGAATCCCTCTACAGGGTGGTCTTTGGCTGTACCCACATACAGACATGGAGGGCCTGTCTGCCTTTCGGGAGTGCTGCCCCTCAACCCCCAGCCTGCTCCTGGATGTCCACCTCCAGGCAGTTAAACCTCTGTCACCTCAGGAAACTGGAGGCCAACTGGAAAATCCCAGATTGACTCTTTTGAGTGCTGTTAACAGAGCTCTTAATGAGCCTAATTGGTTACCCGCCTCATGGGGCTGGTAGCTCTTCCAGGCCCTGAACCTGCCTTGACAAAAATGGCTGGCACCAGGAATGAGGGTGGGAAACTGGCAAGCCAGTATTTTTGGGCCCTGAGCACCTCTGTTCTCAACCTCAGCAGGGCCCAAAGATTCTGCTCCTCATGTCTGTACAAATTTAGATTATTTATTGTGTCTTCATTTAACTTTTAGAAGAGGGGGTCCATATGTTTTACTCTCTTCATTCCACTTTTTTCTATACATCATTCCCGAGCTGGGAGGGTGAGATGGTTAGGGAGTCAATTGAGGTTCTCCACAGTTACAGTTGGGACCACAACTTTTACGAACATTATAAATAATCTTTCCTTCTCCCCAATGCAATGCCCAGCTCTAGACAGAGCTTTATTTACAACCAACATCTCTAATTTTTTTTATCGCATAGGGGTAGGCGGTGGTGTAGTGGTATTATCACTGGACTAGTAACCCAGAGACCCAGGGTATTTCTCTGGGGACATGTGTTCGAATCCCACCACAGCAGAAGGTAGAATTTGAATTTAATTAATAAATCTGGAATTAAAAGCTCGTCTAATAATGGCCATGAAACCATTGTCGATTGTTGTAAAAACCCATCTGGTTCACTAATGTCCTTTAGGGAAGGAAATCTGCTGTCCTTACCTGGTCTGGCCGAAATGTGACTCCAGACCCACAGCAATGTGGTTAACTCTTACATGCCCTCTGAAATGGCCTAGCAAGCCACTCAGTTGTACCTAACTGCTACGAAGTCAATAAAAAGGAATGAAACCGGACAGACCACCTGGCATCGACCTAGGCACGGGAAACGGCAATGGCAAACCCAGCCCCGTCGACCCTGCAAAGTCCTCCTTACTAACATCTGGGGGCTTGTGCCAAAGTTGGGAGAGCTGTCCCACAGACTAGTCACGCAACAGCCTGACATAGTCATACTCACGGAATCATACCTGACAGACAATGTACTGCCATCACCATCCCCGGGTATGTCCTGTCCCACCGGCAGGTCAGACCCATCAGAGGTGGTGGCACAGTGGTATCCAGTAGGGAGGGAGTTGCCCTGGGAGTCCTCAACATCGACTCTGGACCCCATGAAGTCTCATGACATCAGGTCAAACATGGGCAAGGTAACCTCATACCGATTACCACCTACCGCCCTCTCTCAGCTGGTAACTCAATACTCCTCCATGTTGAACCACACTTGGAGGAAGCACTGAGGGTGGCAAGGGCACAAAATGTACTCTGGGTGGGGGTCTTCAATGTCCATCATCAAAAGTGGCTCGGTAGCACCACAGCTGGCCGAGTCCTAAAGGACATATCTGCTAGACTGGGTCTGCGGTAGGTGGTGGGGGAACCAACATGAGGGAAAAACATACTTGACCTTGTCCTCACCAATCTGCCTGCCGCAGATGCTTCTGTCCATGACTGTATTAGTAGGAGTGACCCCCGCACAGTCCTTGTGGAGACGTTGTCCTGCCTTCACATTGAGGATACCGTCCATCATATTGTGTGGCACTATCACCATGCTAAATGGGATAGATTTTGAACAGATCTAGCAATGCAAAACTGGGCATCCATGAGGCACTGTGGGCCATCAGCAGCAGCAGAATTGTACTCAACCACAATCTAACCTCATGGCCCGGCATATCCCCCACTCTACCATTACCATCAAGCCAAGAGACCAACCCTGGTTCAATGAAGAGTGCAGGAGGGCATGCCAGGAGCAGCACCAGGCATACCTCAAAATTAGGTGCCAACCTGGTGAAACTACAACACAGGACTATCTGCGTGCCAAACTACGTAAGCAGCATGCGCTAGACAGAGCTAAGCGATCCCATAACCAACAGATCAGATCTAAGCTCTGCAGTCCTGCCACATCCAGCCGTGAATGGTGGTGGACAATTAAACAACTAACTGGAGGAGGTGGCTCCATAAATATCCCCATCTTCAATGATGGGGGAGCCCAGCACATCAGTGCGAAAGATAAGGCTGAACCATTTGCAACAATCTTCAGCCAGAAGTGCTGAGTTGATGATCTATCTCGGCCTCCTACTGAAGCCCCCAACATCACAAATGCCAGACTTCAGCCAATTCAATTCACTCCGCGTGATATCAAGAAACGACTGAAGGCATTGGATACTGCAAAAGCTACGGGCCCTGACAATATTCCGGCAATAATACTGAAGACCTGTGCTCCAGAACTTGTCGCGCCCCTAGCCAAGTTGTTCCAGTATGGCTACAACACTGGCATCTACCCTGCAATGTGGAAAATTGCCCAGGTATGTCCTGTACACAAAAAACAGGACAAGTCCAACCCAGCCAATTACCGCCCCATCAGCCTACTCTCAACAGTGCCATCAAGCGGCACTTGCTTAGCAATAACCTGCTCAGTGTTGCTCAGTTTGGGTTCCATCAGGTCCACTCAGCTCCTGACCTCATTGCAGCCTTGGGTCAAACATGGACAAAAGAGCTGAACTCGAGAGGTGAGGTGAGAGTGACTGTCCTTGACATCAAGGCAGCATTTGACCGAGTATGGCATCAAGGAGCCCGAGCAAAACTGAGGTCAATGGGAATCAGGGGGAAAACCTTCCGCTGTCTGGAGTCATACCTAGCGCAAAGGTTGTTGGAGGTCCATCATCTGAGCTCCAGGACATCACTGCAAGAGTTCCTCAGGGTAGTGTCCTAGGCCCAACCATCTTCAGCTGCTTCATCAATGACCTTCCTTCAAAAGGTCAGAAGTGGGGACGTTCGCTGATGATTGCACAATGTTCAGCACCATCCGTGACTCCTCAGATACTGAAGCAGTCTGTGTAGAAATGCAGCAAGGTCTGGACAATATCCAGGCCTGGGCTGAGAAGTGGCAAGTAACATTCGCGCCACACAAGTGCCAGGCAATGACCATCTCCAACAAGAGAGAACCTAACCATCTCCCCTTAACATTCAACGGCATTATCATCACTGAATCTCCCACTATCAACATCCTAGGGGCTACCATTGACCAGAAACTGAACTGGAGCAGCCATATAAATACCATGGCTACAAGAGCAGGTAAGAGGCTAGGAATCCTGAGGCGAGTAAATCACCTCCTGACACCCCAAAGCCTGTCCACCAACTACAAGGCACAAGTCAGGAGTGTGATGGAATACTCTCCACTTTCCTGGATGGGTGCAGCTCCAACAACACTCAAGAAGCTCGACACCATCCAGGACAAAGCAGCCCGCTTGATTGGCACACCATCTACAAACATTCACTCCCTCCACCACCGACGCACAGTGGCAGCAGTGTGTACCATCTACAAGATGCATTGCAGCAATGCACCAAGGCTCCTTAGACAGCACGTTCCAAACCCGCGACCTCTACCAACAAGAAGGACAAGGGCAGCAAATACATGGGAACACCACCACCTGCAAGTTCCCCTCCAAGTCACACACCATCCTGACTTGGAACTATATCGCCGTTCCTTCACTGTCGCTGGGTCAAAATCTTGGAAATCCCTTCCTAACAGCACTGTGGGTGTACCTACCTCACAAGGATTGCAGCAGTTCAAGAAGGCAGCTCACCACCACCTTCTCAAGGGCAATTAGGGATGGGCAATAAATGCTGGCCTGGCCAGTGATGCCCACATCCCATGAATGAATTAAAAAAAATGCTGCAGTTTTATTTAAGTGCATGGGCCCTTTAAATATTTTGGCACGACTGTGCAGCTTAGAGTGATCATTGTTTACAATTGACAAAATTCACCTGAACAAAAGTCAGTGGATTTGATTAACAATCTGACCTGTAATTAAAAGACAATTTTAACTCTGCCTGTCTAGCTGTAACGGGTCAGGCATATGGTTAAAATGGCAGACGGGTGCTTCCCACCACATTGTGCTGCCGCCATCTTAACATGGCTGAATTTGGTGTTAGAAATGGCACCTGCCAAAGGCAGGCAAGGGCCTCATTAATATGTAAAAGTCAGGATTCTATAAAGCAATTAGGACCTAACATGATTTGAAGTCTGAGCTGTGTAAGAGTGTGTGACACATCTGTGAAACGTAATGTGGCAAGCAGTAGCATAGCCAGAAGGGGCCCAGGTAAAAAATGTTATTTTTCATTTTTTATGATTTCCTCGGAAACCTTGACCTCCCCAGGCTTTCCTCCTGACCATGATCTGCTCTGGACCTGCTCTGACCACTTACTTTAGTACTGGGGACCATTCCCTCAGGTTCCTGTGGGGGCCTATAATTATAAAAATCCTGCTTCTTTCTGCCAGCCTGGTAGGGATTCCCATTGGGTTCAGGCAGGAATTGTTCCTCTAAAATGGTAATGAGGCCCGGGAGGTAAAATGACGTGAATCTCATGTTGGCACCATAATCGGGAGTTTCTGTAAAGCCTAGCCCCCACAAGATACACTCATATCCCCAGTTAAAATCAAGGCTAAAAGCTTTGATCTTGAAGTAGACCAAAGTATTGGGATTGGAGTTTGAAGACATTCCATGCAGTTGTTTATATTGATTTGTAATCATATTCCACTTTAGCATTTAACTTTTTTACAAAAGCACAATAGTTGACTTTAAAAAAAAAAATTGGAACCAAGTGTCAGTATCTGGCACATTAACTGGAGTTTTCATAAATGAGATCAAGACTTTACATTTTACATGTTTGCAGTTACTTAAACTTATTGTGTTAAATTTTCAGTTACAGTTTTTTAATTAATTTCAAATTAGTTACTTTAAACATATTGTGTATTATCTGCTTTCTGTGTTTTGTTATGGAAGTTGATTCTCAAATCTGATTGGAACAGTAGAACGTCATGCAGTTACAGGAAGTATTTTGTTCATTGACATTTGATAACAAGCTGGTGGTGCTGCTGAGCTTCTGGACTGGATATTGCAGTTCTCCTGTTGAATTACTCGAATTTCCAATCCATTTGTTTTCTTTGTCCTTTATTTCAGCAATTTAAAAAGGCAAAAATAGCAAAACATATATAGAATTAATTAAATATTAAATCAGCTTCATGACTTCCTTCAGCTGCTGTTGTTTGTGACATACCTGTCGCCCCAATCTGCTCATTGCAGTTTCGATGAGTTCATTAGATCTGCACTCGTTCACTGAGTGAAGAACTCCCATCATCTGGAATGAGCAATTTGTAGCAGTACATTTTTCACTTGCCTTCCTGAAACATAGAGTGAGTGGAGTGCACCAAATATTGATCACAGTTCAGGATGGAAGCACGTCACTTATTTAATCCCATATATTTACAAGACACGATAAGAAGTAACGATAGCCTTCTCCTTTCTGCAGGTGTTGTGTACTGGACTGTCCTGGGACGTGGCTCAGACTTTGGTGCTATAAAACGAGCATTTCTCACTACATTTGATGACAATGGAAACAATCCAACTACAGCAGTGGACTTAAATCTGAAATATATAGTGACACCTGATGGCATTGCCGTGGACTGGGTTGGAAAGTAAGAAATAAAAATATGAAGTTCTAAGTAGGATATTGTTTGTAGTATCACTTTAATAATTAGGATTGTTTTGGAAATTTAATTTTTCACAATCATTTGACCTCTTTGAATCAGCTTCACAGTTCCCACTGAAGTCCTCAGCCAAGATCGAGGAATAGATTTTATATTTTCCAACCCCTCCTTTCCCTGCACCCACTGCCCCCCCACCCCCTCCTCCATTTTGGTACATGTTGAGGATCATTTAGGGTCTCATTCAACCAGGCTTTGGGAATCCCATTGAAGAGGAGGTGCAACAGAGAGGGAGGGAGGGCCAGGCAACTGCAGCTGCACTACAAAAGCCACTCAGCAGTGGCCTCCAGATGGGGCAGAAGGGCATAGAGGAGAGAGACGAGGCTTCCTTCACACAAAAGGAGGTAACCTGCAGAGAGGGTCTACCAATAGAGACTCAACTACCTACAGATGTCCGAGAGACAGTGCCAATGAAGACTCCAGGAAGGCCATTGCTAACCTTTGTGTTATGATGCAGGATGAGCTGTGTCCCAGGGGACTTGGTGGGAATGGAATGTCAGTGGCGCTGAAGGTTACCATGGCGCTGAACTCCTACACTTCTGGATCATTCCAGGGATCCACTGGGGACATGTGTGACATCTCACAGTCAGCGGCCCATCGGTGCATCAAGGAGGTCACCAGTGTCCTTTTCAGGAGGGCCAGCAACTATTTTAATTCATTTCAGTGGGTTGTGGACGGCGCTGTCAAGGCCAGCATTTGTTTCCCATCCCTAATTCCCCTTCAGAAGGTGTTGGTGAGCATCCTTCTGGAACCGCTGCAATCCATTTGATGTAGGTACACCCACAGTGCTGTTCGGGAGGGCATTCCAGGATTTTGATCCAGCGACAGTGAAGGAACGACAATATATTTCCAAGTCAAGATGATCTGTGGCTTGGAGGAGAACTTGCAGATGGTGGTGTCCCCACATATTTGCAGCTCTTGTCCTTGTACGTGGAAGAGGTTGTAAGTTTGGAAGGTGCTGTTGAAGGAGGCATGGTGAGTTGCTGCAGTGCATCTTGTATATGGTACACTGCTGCCACTGTGCGTCGGTGGTGGAGGGAGTGAAGGTGGTGGGTGGGGTACCTATCAAGTGGGTTGCTTTGTCCTGGATGGTGTCAAGCTTCCCGAGTGTTGTTGAATGTTCTGATGAAAGGTCACAGACCTGAAACATTAACTCTGCTTCTCTCTCTACAGATGCTGCCAGACCTGCTGAGTATTTTCAGCATTTTGTGTTTTTATTTCAGATTTCCAGCATCTGCAGTAGTTTGCTTTATTATAAGAGTGTTGTTGGAGCTGCACTCATCCAGGCAAGTGGGGAGTATTCCATCACAATCCTTACTTGTGCCTTGTAAATGGTGGACAGGCTTTGGGGAATCAGGAAGTGCATTACTTGCCACAGGATTCCCAGCTTGCTGTTGTAGCCAAAGTATTTATGTGGCTGCTCCAGTTCTATTTCTGGTCAATGATAAATCCCAGGAGGTTGAGAGTGGGGGATTCAGCGATGGTAATGCCATTGAATGTCAAGGGGAGATAGTTAGATTCTCTCTTGTTGGAGATTGTCATTGCTTGGCACTTGTGCGACACAAATGTTACTTGCCACTTATCAGCCCCAGCCTAAATGTTGCCCAGGTCTTGCTGCATATGGACACGGATTGCTTCAGTATCTAAGGAGTTGCGAATAGCGCTGAACATTGTGCGATCAACAGCAAACATCCCCACTTCTGACCTTATGATGGAGGGAAGGTCATTGATGAAGCAACTGAAGATGGTTAGGTCTAGGATACTACCCTGAGGAATACCCTGTGGCTGAGAAGTTTGGCCTCCAACAACCACAAACATCATTTGCGCTGGCTATGATTCTTAACAAGTGGAGAGTTGCCCCCTGATTCCCATTGACTTCAATTTGGCTCGGGCTCCTTGATGCCACACCTGGTTAAATGCTGCCTTGATATCAAGGGCAGTCACTCTCTCCTTACTCTTGATTCAGCTCTTTTGTCCATGTTTGGACTGAGGCTGTAATGAGATCAGGAGCCAAGTGGCCCTGGCGGAACCCAAACTGAGCATCAATGATCCGGTTAATGCCGTGTAAGTGCTGGCTGATAGTATTGTCGACAACACCTTCCATCACTTTGCTGATGATTGAGAGTAGACTGATGGGTGGTATTTGGCCAGATTGAATTTGTCCTGCTTTTTGTGGACAGGACATACCTGGGCAATTTTCCGCATTGTCGGGTAGATGCCAATGTTATAGCTATACTGAAACAGCTTGGCTAGGGGCGCGACTAGTTCTGCAGCGCAAGTCTTCAGTACTAAAGCCAGGATGTTGTCAGGACCCATTGCCTTTGCAGTATCCAGTGCCTTCAGCCATTTCTTGATATCACGTGGAGTGAATTGAATTGGCTGAAGACTGGCATGTGTGATGCTGGGACCTCAGGAGGAGGCCGAGATAGATCATCCACTCGGCACTTTTGGCTGAAGATAGTCGCATGTGTTTCAGCCTTTTCTTTTGCACTGATGTACTGGGTTCCACCATCATTGAGGATGGGGATATTCGTGGAGCCTCCTCCTCAGTTAGTTGTTTAATTGTCCACCACCATTCAGGACTGGATGTAACAGGACTGCAGAGCTTTGTTCTGATCCGTTGATTGTGGGATTGTTTAGCTCTGTCTATTGCATGCTGCCTCCGCTGTTTGGCATGCAAGTGGTCGTGTGTTGTAGCTTCACCAGGTTGACACCTTATTTTGAGGTATGCCTGGTGCTGCTCCTGGCATACTTTCCTGCACTCTTTATTGAACCAGGATTGATCCCTTGGCTTGAGGGTAAAGGTAGAGTGGGGGATATGCTGGGTCATGAGGTTACAGATTATGATTGAGTACAATTCTGTTGTTGCTGATGGTCCATAGTGTCTCATGGATGTCCAGTTTTGTGCTGCCAGATTGGTTTTGAATCTATCCCCTTTAGCATGGTGGTACTGCCACATAACATGATGGAGGGTATCCTCAGAGTGAAGCCCGGACTTTGTTTTTACAACGACGGTGCGGTGGCCACTCCTACCCATACCGTTATAGACAGATGCATCTGCAACAGGTGGATTGATGAGGTCAAGGTCTAGGAGGTTTTTTTCCTCTTGTTAGTTTCCTCACCACCCGGTCCTCTGCATAGGAACATAGGAGCCGGAGTAGGCCATTCAGCCCCTCGAGCCTGCCTCGCCATTCAATACGATCATGGCTGATCATCCACTTCAATGCCTTTTCCCCACATTATCCCCATATCCCTTTATATCTTTGGTATTTAGAAATCTGTCAATCTTTGCTTTAAACATACCCAATGACTGAGTTTCCACAGCCTTCTGGGGTAGCGAATTCCAAAGATTTACAACCTTTTGAGTAAAGAAATTTCTCCTCATCTCTGTCCTAAGTGGTTTCCCCCTTGTTTTGAAATTGTGTCCCCTGGTTCTAGACTCCCCAGCCAGGGGAAACATCTTGCCTGCATCTACCCTGTCTATCCCTTTAAGTATTTTGTAAGTTTCAATGAGATCACCTCTCATTCTTCGAAACTCTAGAGAATACAGGCCCAGTTTCCCCAATCTCTCCTCATAGGACTGTCCCGCCATCCCAGGAACAAGTCTGGTTAGCCTTTGTTGCACTCCGTCTATGGCAATAATATCCTTCCTAAGGTAAGGGCACCAAAACTGAACACACTACTCCAGGTGTGGTCTAACCAAGGTTCTATACAATTAAAGCAAGACTTCACTACTCATGTACTCAAATCCTCTTGTAATGAAGGCCAACATACCGTTAATCACCTTAATTGCTTGCTGCACCTGCATGTTAGCTTTTCAGTGACTCATTGACAAGGACAGTCAGGCACTCTCAGTTTGCCTTGCTAGGGAGGAGGAGTGCCTCTTGCAGCTGGAGGCTCCTTTCAGGTGCTCCTGGTGTGGGCAGCTGCTCCTCTGCCCCTCCACCAGTGATGCCAGATCCTCCTTTATCCCTCCTGACAGAGGGTGGTACTGGTTCTGTGCAGGAGGCCCTCAGCATGTTGGGGCCATCCAGGCCTAAGGCATCCAGAGGATGACTACCAAACTCATCCTTGGTCAAGGGGCAGCAAGAGCAGTAGCTTGCTTCCACTTCAGCTGACAGCACAGAGGAGCACCTCGTAGGAGGAGTACACGCAAGGGACTAAAGGAGAACACATGGAATCACAGGGTTATCACAGGTGATTCTGTCCTTTACATGCACAGGGTTGGGTCTGAAAATAATGCAACATGGTCAATTTTACCCATTTTATATTTCACAAATGATTAAATTTTAGCTGCAAAAAAAGAGAAAAACAAAATGACATCTGGATTTTCAACAGACAAATCAGTCGCTTATTTCTCCAAAAGTTATCTTCACAGTCATCGTCCTACATTTATCCTCCCCACCGCCCCTGCCCCCCCCCCCCCCCATTGCCCCTCTTACAAGACCATGGCAAATTCCAGAATTAGTGGGGATGCAACGCAACTAGGTCTTCTATTATGAGTGACTTATGCCACAATCCCACCAGAGGTATAGCAAAAAAACTGATGGAGCCCCTTCGGACATTCGGGACCACTGTGCTTGTGTTGGTGAGAATGTAGGTAGTGCTCTGTGACAAGGACAGTCGGGGAGACAGTGTTTGATTGGATGCATTAGGCTCTTTTATTCCGAGGCCATTGGGCTACTATCGTTTCTGTCTGAGCACAGGGGAAATGCAAGCAACAACATAAACTCTGCACTGAACTGACGATCACAGCAGAATTACTGACATAGTAGGGGCTCCGTGAAATTTAAAGGCTATTTTCAGCTAAATTTCTTGCATCGTGCACTAATCTTACACACAGATACCTCTTTTGGCAGGTGACTCCCCTCTTCCACACCTCAGGTAAATTCTACAGACCATTGTCAGTCCAATTAATTCAGTTCTTTCTCTTCTATTGTTGAAAGTTGAATGTCACACCGTTCTTAGAATATGTGATATAATCTTCAGCTAAGGCATTTTATTCATGTTAGTTCAGGCCTGTGTTCTATTTACACACCATTGGTTATCAGGCAAGTAATCTAGATTGGATCAAAGCTCCATAACGTATTGCCCACAGGTACTGCTGTTCAAACATGTCCATGATGAGAAATAAATAAGGTGGACTGACTATCTTCAGCACAGTCGTTCTCATTGAAGCTTATCCTCTATGCAAACAGTCTTTCTCTTCTACAAAAGCAAAATACTGCAGATGCTGGAAATCTGAAACAAAAACAGAAAATCCGGAAATACTCAGCATGTTCCACAATTAGTGGAAAGAGAAGCAGAGTTAACATTTCAGGTCGATGACCTTTCATCAAAGCTGGCAAAGGTTAGAAATGTAATAGGTTTTGAGCAAGTGAAATTGAGTGGTGGGGTGGGGGAGAACAAAAGGGAAGGTCTGTGATAGGGTGGAGGGCAGGAGACATTAAATGATAAAAGATTTCAGGGTACAAAGTCAAGTAAAGAAATAAAAGACACAATCTGTTTGTTGAAAAGATGTTGAAACCTGTTTAACAAACTCCAGTCTAACTAGTCCAGGGCAGAATGCTGAGACATGTTTGGTGATGTCAATCTCATTTGTTTTTAAAGGCATATTTATTGGACTGATGCCAGCACAAAGAGAATTGAGGTGGCAAAGCTAGATGGGAGGTACAGGAAATGGCTGATTTCCTCTCAACTTGACCAGCCAGCTGCTATTTCTGTAAATCCTGAACTTGGGTAAGTATGTTGTTAAAACAGCCAGTTCCACAGCCAGATTGCATATATATTTTAGGTTTAAATATCTGATCTTCCTTACTGATATCACTTATTTACTTTTTGTGAAAAAGCTATGTTCTTCTGAAACTATTGAACATTAACTTGAAATGATGAAGGGATTGATTTAAACTTTACCCACTTGTTTCTTACAAGCAGTTTCAATTCCAGTTTAGCTGTCCAATTTGGCTTAGTTAGTATCACTGTCACCTGAGTCAGAAGGTTGTGGTTTTAAGTCCCACTTCTGGACTTAAGCACACAAATAAGGTTAACACTTTAGTACGGTCTTGATGGAGGGCTAAATTGCTGGAGGTGCCATCTTTGGATCAGACATTAATCCAAGGCCCAATCTGCCTATGCAGATGAATCAACTATTTGAAGATTAGGCAGTTCTCAATGCCAGCATTCTTCCCAAAGCCAAAGAATAGATAACTGATTCATGACCTCATTCGCTGTTTGTAGGATCTTGCTATGCGAAAATTGGTTGCAGTATTTACATACCTAGCAATAGGAAAAGTAAGTAATTGCCAATGAAGTGCTTTGGGATGTGCTAAGGTCATGAATTAGGTGCTACATAAATGCAAATTCTTTCTCTTTTCTTAACCTATGAAAATAGAATTATTTAAAGCTCTTTCACAGGCAGGATACTAATACATTTTAGTCAAAGGTTAAATAAATGTAAAAATAAAAATATTTTCTCCCTTGACACACTTACCAAAAATTTAGTATAATTTACACTTAAGAATACTATCTGCTAAGAATTTAATTATCCATGAATTATTTTAAAATCTACAAAAGTATGTAATTTTATTCTGACTCTAAAGGTTTCATTTTTCGGTGGTAGAAAATGTAGCAAGAGTCAAACACTGGCATAAATAAGGAAAATATGTATTTATCCCAGTTTTGAACATTAGGCATAATAATACCAGAATGAGAAAATATGATCCAATATTTGAGATTAGCGGTTGAGCTGCCTCCCAACACATTACTCATTTTCACCACATTTCGTAAACAGACCTGTGCCTCCAATGAATCAAAATTTATTAAATTTGTAAGCCTTGGGTAAGATTAGAGATTGGAAAACTATTACCCTCGTCCCCCCACACAGCATAGAGAAAATCAGAGGGAGCTGGAATGAAACAAGTTGAAAAATGGGTTTGAGGGTTATAGAAAAATTTATGGCAGTGCTTGATTTTTTACAGGGCGATAGAAGGAAATTAGTGTTCCCTAAAGGAGTAGGAAGTAATGTGGGAAGGAAATCCATGTTAAAATAATCATACATGGTGAAATAAGTGGCCTTTTCTTGCTCGGGATTTCCTAATATTTTTATGTATGTCGTGAATGTGACATAACATGAATTAGGACGACAATCTACCTTTATTCTCATGAGTTACAGCAGATGTAGTACAGATTGGCTATTGTATACTTCAACTCCCTGATAAATGGACCAAAAGTACAGACAAGCCTTGCCTTTGGAGCTACTAATTATTGATTACAAAAAGAATTAGACATAGAAGTATGATAAATCAGCAGATAAAGTGAGCAAGACATTACTTAATTTTCATGAGTTCACTAAAATGTTTTCTGAGTCCAACATAATTGAGTTTCTTAAAACTGAGTTTATGATTAACTTTTATGCAGAAACAAACTTTGGTAATACAGAGTAAGAAAAGTCAATATAGTGTGAGAAAGTATGACTGTACAGTGACACCCATCATTTCAAGAAAACCATAGGAAGCAATGGCATCTGTTATTTAAATGAAATTAATATGCTGAATATTTTGCTTTGTCAAATGACTAACTTTAAGTTTTCTAGCAGCTTTGCAGAACTTGCGATGCAAATCCATGGCCATGTCAGTGCATTTTTGCCATACTTTAGCTGAAGTGTGCTATAAGAGCCAAAATTTAGGCTAGAACCTGGATATGCCAGATCTTGGTCTTAATTTGGTGATTCTGGGATGGACTGTTGGAGGAAGAGCCTCTGTGCACCCAAAGACCATTGGCATAAGGGGGGCAGGGGCAAAGACTTCCTTCACTGTGAGTTTCTACATCTCCAGCTCGTGGAGGGACCCAGTGTAGGTTTAGTGGCATTAAAAGAGGTGTACAGAACCACCAAAGGATGGAAGTTGGGCTCACATGGCTATCCAGGTCAGAGTCATGGCCTGGACCCCTGACGATAACAAATTATTTTCAAAACTAATTTAATATGAGCCACTGGGGAGACAATGAAGTTAATTCTGAGCAGGACCTTGCATTCCTCTCCTTTTACCTGGCAAACTCCACTTCAATTTGTGATCTGTGGGAGAAGATGGATGCCCTAGATGTGCCCCAGTGATGTAGGCTCTTGCCAATGGTATTAGAATTAAGGCACCTCTTCCTGATGCTGCAAACTTTGGCAGGCTCTACGATGGACATCCTTGGAAAGTGTATCTGGCACTTATACTATGTATCATCCGCTCCCCAGATCATTGGCCCCCTTTGCTTTCTAAATAATGCACTTATTTATAGAATAAAACTACCCATATTAAAATGCAAAATTCTATCTATGCCAGCAGAACTTAAATGTGTTTAATTCTTCAAAGGATACAGCAAATCCATTCACATGTGCTGCCTTTAACCTTTATTTCAGGCTGTTCTACTGGACAGACTGGGGCAGATATCCCAAGATAGAGTGTGCCTGGATGGATGGACAGCACCGGCAGGTGCTGGTTGACAGTGACCTGGGCTGGCCTACAGGCCTTACTATAGATTATCTTAATGATGACAGAATCTACTGGAGTGACTCCAAGGAGAACCTCATAGAGTCCATGAAGTTTGATGGCAGTGACAGAATGCTGGTTATTAATGGAGGTGAGATTTATGCAGAGGCCTTTTTTATGGGTTTAACAGTTACATAGCCACAGTAATCTTAGAAATGCAAGCCTCAGAATGTAACTAACTAAATCTGACCCAATGAGATTCGCTATTTTGTAATATGTAGCACAAGCTTTGAATATATTTCTCCAAGTTAGGCTTGAAATAATTTAACAATATTTTATCATTTGGTATGCCCTTGATATGGATCAATAATTCTTTCAGTATTGCAGGAATATTTCTGTATATTTAAAATAAAAACTCTTTTTCAGTAAAGAATATTATACTGTAATTTATACTCTTCTATAGTTCTAAGGAGTACACAAGTAGGCTGTGCAAGCCTGCATATATCTAGCTATTTGCAGGACCACAGCATGAAATGTAATATCACAGGCTGAAACCAGCCTCAAATGTCTACCCTGCCTTTCCATGACCCTGTGTACAAGTCCAGAAAAGGAAGAGACCAGGTTCAAAAGAAACTTGTCCTGTCAGTGTCAGCAGAAGAAAATAATCTTTTGAGAATGGTCCGTTCTTCAGTTCACCTGGAATGAAACCAAAGGTAGCTTTGCTCAGTGCCACAAGACTAGAATATTACAAACCAAAGCCTCTGGAATTTTGTGACATGTCAAAGTCAGTTTCTACAACAGGTTCATCCAAATTCTGGAGTAAAAGAATATACTCTGTAGTAAGTCTGGGCACGTTTGCAGGACATTGCAAAATAATATACCTAATTTACCTACCAATATGTTAAATACTTTAAAACATTCCCTCAATATGACAATTTCAAAAGAAAATATTGTGTAAAAGAGCCATTTGTTTTTTAAAAATTATACAATTTAAATCCAGTTAAATATTCAGCTGCTTTGCTGTTTGCAGTAATAATTACCTACAAACATTGATCTGTTTCACCTGACGCTATACCTAACCTGGTGAGGCAGGTGGTTTAACTGGTAGCTAACCAAATTGTTGACTTTTTATTTATGCTGGTACATAGAAGTGTGGTGAACTAGTCTAATCATTAAAGTGTAAATTTTGCACAACCCCAAACTGCTGATGAAGCCTTGCTTGCAGCCAGCACATTTCAGAAAATAGCGATGGCTCAGTCGCCCAGCAGAAGACCCCCGTGTATATGGCAATAAAGCAGTAAATTCACCATATTAATTAACTATTTTACTGTCATTTCCAACAGGTGGATCAAGTTAAAAATAGTCCTTATAGCACCATTGAATTTCTCTCCATTCCTGTGTTGGGACTCCAATAATGGGTGGTGTTACCACCCCAAACCAACCCTGAGTATGGGCGGCACAGTGGCGCAGTGGTTAGCACCACAGCCTCACAGCTCCAGGGACCCGGGTTCGATTCCGGGTACTGCCTGTGTGGAGTTTGCAAGTTCTCCCTGTGTCTGCGTGGGTTTTCTCCGGGTGCTCCGGTTTCCTCCCACAAGCCAAAAGACTTGCAGGTTGATAGGTAAATTGGCCATTATAAATTGTCACTAGTATAGGTAGGTGGTAGGGAAATATAGGGACAGGTGGGGATGTTTGGTAGGAATATGGGATTAGTGTAGGATTAGTATAAATGGGTGGTTGATGTTCGGCACAGACTCGGTGGGCCGAAGGGCCTGTTTCAGTGCTGTATCTCTAATCTAATCTAATCTCTCAAAAAAAACTCTAGCATGTTAATGATCGAGGCACCTGGATGGAGGGAAGTAACCCCCTTCTACTGCTAACTGCCTCAACTGAGGGAAATCCAGCCCCACATCTCTAACAAGTAGCCATATTGTTATCTAACTCAAACTGGATGGCAAGGGGGTGGAGGGGGGAGAGAAAATAGACCAACAAGCACCAAGACAATCAATTTTGGGGACCAATGTCCTGTACCTCACGACACCTGAAAGCTGTCTGACCCTATATAATAATGGACCATTGACCCTATAATATAATGGACCATTTTTCAGGTGTCCATGGTGGCCAACTAATGCAGGCATAGGTGCCTCACATATGTAAATGAAGGACCTAACATATGTTTAGTCCCCCTGTACAAAGTTGGATTGTGAAGCGCTGGGATTCATAAGCGATCGCTGTAGCCTAAGCAGCAACCAACGTTGAAAGATAAGTTTCCAAAAAATGTTCTTGTAAAGCTGTGAGGAATAGAAGTCCCCCTTCCCCGAATCCTCAGTACTTGCAGTTGCTCTGTCTCCTGCCATCCGCCCCAGGACTTACCTTACAGCTGCTGCCAGCAGGGAAGCAGCCCAATATTCAGCACTATAAAGTGTCCGAGCTGCCTGTGAAAGCACAACAGGCATGGCAGCTCATCTGAAATATTATGAGGCCCGAGGATTCATTTTGAATAGTCTCTTCTGGCACGTGCAGTGTATGTATCATTTGGTTCATGACCAGAAACACCCAAAAAATCCCCCAATACTTGTGAAATCAACCGTAATGAAATAACAGAAAAGAAAATCTGAGTAATTTTTCTTCAAACAGGAATGTGAAATACTCATCCTTTGATTATTTCAAGTACAATTAAAGAAAAATTTGAATGACCTTTCAGTGCAAACAATTTTTTAAAATTAACTTTTGTTAAACAAAGTTAACACATTGTCCTTGTTTCATTTCATCAGACCTAGGTAACCCTTTCAGTCTGGATGTTTTTGAAAGCCACTTGTACTGGACCTCAAAGGAGAGTGGTGAAGTATGGAAACAAGATAAATTTGGAAATGGTCATAGGATTAAGATCATGACTGTAAATCCATGGCTAACTCAAGCTCGAATTTATCAGGAGCATCGTTACAATCACTCAGGTACAATCTTCTATCAGAGACTAGGGTTTTTATCTAAAATTACATAGATAAATATTCCCCTACTCAAGGTCCACAGTTTCAGTATTCAACATACCATTCTGCTAAAGGTGTCCCTAGCTAGCTGTAAAGTATTAATATAAACTCCAGTAGTTAATACATTGAGAACTTATTGTTGTTGATGCTGGCTCTATGGAATCCCAAAACTGTAAAAATATTGTCTGGGATGCATCCAGTGCGGCCTGCGTGGAACGCACAAACTGATAGGGCACTAGTGCAAGCGTGCCGTGTGTGCACTGGAAACACGCAGAGTGGGTGGATTATGATGTTAAACAGTCTCTAATCTATGAGAGCAGAAGCCACTGTATGCTGAGGCTACTCAATGTAACTCAAGCCTGGCATGCTACTGGACTGGTAGCATTCACTACAGCCCGCTTATTGAGCGTTTCACCATCTGTAATCACCATCTGCACCATGAGTTCCCATCTCATCAGGCCCAACTTCTTCCTTAATATAAAAACAAAATACTGCAGATGCTGGAAATCTGAAATAAAAACAAGAAATGCTGGAAATACTCAGCAGGTCTGGCAGCATCTGTGGAGAGTGAAGCAAAGGTAACATTTCAGGTCAGTGACCTTTCATCAGAACTTCTTCCTTGTTTGGAATCCTGCCTATCTCCATTGGTCTTTCATTAGCATTATCCTTTGGAACTCCACTGCCTGTCAGCACCCTTTCCTGGGCATTAATGCCCATTTCTCCTGCAAGGACAAAAGAGAGCGAGACAATGCACTGCTGTCCTCGAAAGCCAATGCCAGCGGCTCCTATTCATTGGAAGCTGCATGTATCAGTGCTGGCAGGTTCTCAGCAGCAGTGTGGCTCTGAGTCACTCTGAGGGGTGAGTAAATGCCCTGGGCACACACTGCTCCCATTTTCAGGGGCAACATGTGCCCTGAGGGTCCCCAGGTGGTGTGTCTGCTGAAGGGTGCAAGAACTGAGACCTTTCCTGAGGGTTGGGGGTTGCATTCACCTTGTCCGAGCGTATGAGACCGTTGAACCTTTTATGACATTGAATCTACATTCTAATTACACCTCTACCACTGATAGTGGCAGCTATCTCAACCCAGGCTAGTTTAGTTTGGGTGGGTGGCCTCATCCTGCCACCCCCCTCTGGGAAGATGACCCCTCTCTTCCTCATGGCCTCAAGCATCATGTCCAGGTCGTTACAGGAGAACCGCAGTGGGTGGGAGGGGGGGGGGGGGGTGCAGCTTTGCTGCTTTGCCCCTGGTGCCAGGCCGTTGGCTTTCCAATGATACCTATGCACACTTCAGTCCACTCCAAACCTCATAGAAACGCTTCTGCTTGCTTTCTCCAGATTTAAATGGAAACCACTGTAGTGGTTGCCACGGGGATTTAAATTTGGGCTCACACTTCATTTGATTCACCTCCGTTCCATTCCTGTGGCATCTAATTGGCCACCAAACCCAAATCCAACCCAATTAAGGGGTTACCCCCATGAAAATCTTGACTTTAATCTACTTCCCACTGGAGGCAGGTTCGGGACCTGAAAGCAGTGCCAACTTTTGTTTCCTCTCTCCAACATGAAAATTCAGCCCATGGCATCTCTCCTTCTTTCCACCTTCATCACTAAGGCCTCCAGTGTTACATTGAGAACCTGTCAGTCCTCTCCCTTGCCTGTGCTCCATTTTCTCTACTTATTCTTCCAGCCAAGCCTTACAGAGACAAATGTAGCAGCTTCTGTTCCATGAGTGCAGCTCCCCTTTAAGAGGGTGGGCTGCCTTTAAGAGGTCCAGCCTAGCTGTGCATCATACTAGCCTCACTCGCACCTGGGCCACCCGCTGAGCATGCAGCCAGTCAGCAGCATATTTTGTGTCGGGCTGCATGCTGAAATCATTTAGATAAGCAGGTTTGCATGCTACCTGCCTCAACAGGTGTGGGATAATCGCAATCCCCAAGCCCAATATCGGGCCCAATCTAATTTTCCTCCTTTCTTTTCATTGCCTGATCTAGATTCTTTTCACTAATAGTTGTATATTTTCCGGGCAGTTGAAATGGATATTGTCACAAAAATGTGCTAAGTTGAATGATGATTTTTTAATCCACCAGCTGGAAACCTGAATGTTAAACTGGTGGAGATGAAGCACTCAAACCTTGCAAGCTTCAAACTATGCCTGTTGAATGTAAGCACTGAGGCATATTCCCTGCTGGAGACTGTAGGGTTTAGTGGTTTAATTGATCTGTATTTGATTGTGTTAGCCCGTTCACCAATCGATGCTCACTGTGCTTAATTACTTAAGCCTGAGGGGGGAGCTAATGAGAGTAGAGAAATTTCCAGAAAGAACAGATAGAGACCCCCTTGAAGAAAATCAGTCCTATTGCTGCTTCCTGGAGAACCATCGAATCAGCGCCCACATCTTCAAACCATGAGCCTTAGAACTACCAAAGGAAAGTTGCGCAACCACCGAATTCAGCCAGAAGCCAGCCGAGTCACCGACCTCCATAGACTGTATAATCCTTTTATTTCTCCGGGCTCTAATTCGGCTCTGTCCTGCATTAATCCTATCATCCATGCTTCACTGCATCTCCCTGCCCCAATGACCTTAAAATTCTTGCCCTTCCGTTCAATTCCTTTATTTTTCCTCCCTACCTTATGGATCACCTGCAGCATTAAATGCACAATTGCATTCTACACTCCTCTGATAGTAGGACACTTTGTGTCCTCTTCTTCATCCATTCCACATTTGATGGTGTTTGGTCAGTCATGAGGCTCTTGTCATTTAGGAATCCCTCCATAATTCATTCTATTTTATCATTTTGCCCACTTTGTTTTCAGACTGCTTCCAACCTTGCTCTTTGAGTGTGTCTTTAGCCCACCCAGCCAATTTCTTTCTGCTTTCCCCTTTCATTTGTGCATGATTTTTTTTTTATTTAGAGATACAGCACTGAAACAGGCCCTTCGACCCACCGAGTCTGTGCTGACCATCAACCACCCATTTATACTAATCCTACACTAATTCCATATTCCTACCACATCCCCACCTGTCCCTATATTTCCCTACCACCTACCTATACTAGGGGCAATTTATAATGGCCAATTTACCTATCAACCTGCAAGTCTTTAGCATGTGGGAGGAAACCGGAGCACCCGGAGGAAACCCACACAGACACAGGGAGAACTTGCAAACTCCACACAGGCAGTACCCAGAATTGAACCCGGGTCGCTGGAGCTGTGAGGCTGCGGTGCTAACCACTGCGCCACTGTGCCGCCCATTATGTTCACCATTGTCCCCTCAATACAAGCTGCTTTTTTAGAAATATTCCTGTGCTTGAAGACTGCTATGGAAATACAAATTATTTTGTTATATTCAATTACAGTTATATTATAAAAGTTTTGGAATCCAATTTTAATTATTTTTCATTCTTGTTTCAGTGCCTAATCCTTGCAAGGGTGTCTGTAGCCATCTGTGTTTGCTGAGACCAGGAGGGTACACCTGCACTTGTCCTCAGGGTAGTCAATTTCGAGACAACAGTCTTACTGAGTGTGATGCAGGTTTGTGCATTGAATCAATCACGCTGCTTAAAAAGTTAAAACTTTTAAGAACATCAAAAAGCCATTGGGCTGTACAAGCCGCTTCTTTTCTCATAAATCACCTAACCAACCTGTTTGCTCATCTTATTATTCAATCCCTACATAAATGCATTCATGTATCTCTTAAAGCAATTTCAACTATTCATTTCAGCAGCTTTTGCTGATTCCATAAGATTATTACCTTTCACGTAAAAAGAGTTCTGCCCTTCCCTTTCTTATTTTTTCACTTACCAGTTTGTAACTTGTACCTCCCCGTATCTGAACTCTTCATTGTAGTCAACAATTAGCTGAATCAATTTTGTTCATAACCTTTATAATGTTGAAAACTGTAAATATGTTACCTCTTACAATTCTCTTCCCTTCCAACTTTCTTCAAGTTTTCCTCATAACTTAGATTTCTGATACCCAAAATGATCCTTATTGCTCACCTCTAAAGGAATAGTTTATTGGTAGTAACTTGGATATGACTGTGTAATTTAGAACAAACATTATCAGAAGGCAAATACTTACAGTAAGGTTTTATTCAATTTGTATAAATTCCATCCATTTCTGTTTGCCTCAATGTGCTTAAAAATATCTAAATAGCTTTGTTTTGCTTATGTAGTATATTAATTTGTGGTGAACAATCCAGTGAGTGAACTTGATTATATTATCAGTCAGAATAAAATCATCAGTAACAGAGCACTTTATCGTTGAGATGTTGCTTCTCAGGACCTCAGAGTTTATGGCCCTAAATATCTGCATCCCTTCCATCGTAATCCTGCAGTATCTTCAACAAATGTCTGCTAGAAAAGCAGAAACTAGGTTGGGAACTTGATACACACTGTCCTGACCTTCAGTCAGTTGGTCTATGAGTGGACAGAACTTCTGCCAGCCAGAAATATGGCAATCAGTGTAAAGAAGATGAGGATTTCCCTAAATTGGGGGATCTCATTCTCTGGCCCTCAGTGGAACCTGTTGTAGCATCACGAAGATACATATGGTCAGACCATGCTGACAAATGGCAGATGTTGGGGATCACCTGGGGGTCTAGGCTGGATTATGGCCTGGGACCCTTAAAATTTGAGATACAACTTTTGTAGGGAGATTTTCTTTTTAAAGATTCCCCTTTTAAAGGAGGCAACAATTTCAATTTTCCAGGACCCTTGGTAGATATGGTGTTTTATTAATTGGCTTTTTCCAGTTAGGTGAATGTACCAGATGTACCTATTGGTGTGGGCGCCTGCTATTGACAGGCGAATGGAAATCACTCTCGACCCTGGAAAGTCCACAGTATCTGATAGTTATGGTCATATTTACTAACTTTTTATTTCCAGGTATTTTTAAAACTGAGTTCAAATTTTCAAACTGCTACAGTGGGATTTGAACTCGTTTTATTTGGCTTATTAAACCAAGCCTCTGGATTACTGGTCCAGTAACATAATGACTGGACTGCCTGTCGGCAAGTACACTGTGATGCATCCCACTACACAATTTTCTTCACAGCAACAAGTTTCTCCCACTATCCATCGAGTAATTTATAATGGCAATTATTCTCCAGTCCGGTTATTTCAATATTACTGACTTAAAATCCTAAACAAAATGTATTCATCAATATCAATAATTTGAGATAAATTTTGTGAGCATTTAAAGATGCATAGGATAATGAAGAGCAACTAGCATAGATTTGTTAAACGCAAATCAATGTTGACAATTTTTAAAGAGTTTTTGACTGGTGGTTTAGATAAAGGGCCTGCTGTAAATGAAAGGGAAGAAAAGTTCACAGCTGTTGCAGCATATTCCTGCTGTAACATCGGCACAACTTTGCTGGAATTGTCGGAAACAAAGCTGGGATTTGAATATGCCAGATCCCAACCTAGTCCTGGGGAATCCAGCAGGGATTTGTGGGCAGGTATTCTCAATCCATCCCTTGCAAGACCATCATCAGAATTGGGGCTGGGGACTCCCTACTTCTGGGACTGTCTTGTTCTAGGCTTGCAATAGGACTTGACTATGCTTAGTTCATGTGGGGATCCAGACCAGGATCACATTGTGGACCCTAAAGATTCAGTTCAGAATTTTTTTAAACAGCCCCCATCATAAAGCGCAGCTATGAGAATGATTGAACATAGTTTGATGAAGTCCCCATACAGCCCCTCTGGCTGGGATACCTACTTGGATATATGCCTAGGGAATATCATGTGTTACATCACAAAAAGGAGGATTGGCAAACAATAAGAATGACTGCAAAAACAACCTCAAGAGGACAGAGATTGGTGGCAGATCCAATTTAATGTAAAAAATGTGAAGTTATCTGGCAAAAAATAGACAAGTAAAATCTCAATGGAAAGTTTCTGAAAGATGTGAAGAAATAGAGACCTAAGTGTGCAATTACATAATTCCTTAAAACATCAATCCAGGCAGATACATCCAGAAATGATTAGGGAAATTCACTGCAGAAATTCAACCCTATGTCCTTTTGACGAAGATGGGCCAAATAGCCTCCTTTGTTTTTCTCTGTCTTGTAATTTTCTGATTCTTTTATGATCAGATAACCTGATGATACTCAGTGATATATTCACACAGAATTATTAATGAAGCTGTTTCCTTTATAGTCATACTTAAGGGAATATTAAGGAATCTACTGAAAGCTGAGTGCCCAAAAATACTGACATTTCAACCCACACCAACCCATTCTAGTTCATAAATGTGTTCACAGGAAGCTATTACTCACCCCACCTTTTAGGTCAATCACTGACCAGCCTGATTCATTTGCTACCATGTGGCAGTTTTCTCACCAAGGTTTGTGTTATATCTTCTTCTTGTTTCTGGTTCTCAGATGTTGGAAATAATCACACTTTAAACTTGGAAAGGCATGAGCTTTTCATGTATTTGTTCAGCCACCATGCTGCCTGCTGTAGGACTGGAGAAACTGATTTTTGTGTTACATATCACATGATTCTCCAGTGCAGCCATGAGTGTGACCCCACTTGAACACTTACACATAACAACTAGTTCCTAGCTAATTAGTTCCAAGCTCTTTACAGATAGTATAACAATATATAACAGTTTGTAACCTTGCTTGTTTTATTTGTGTCTGCAGCCATTGAGCTGGAGCGGGCAATGCCACCTGCCTGCAAGTGTAGGAATGCAGGAATATGTTATTTTGAAGCAAACACGACAAAGTGCACGTAAGTTGAGAACTATGAAATCCAAGGTAGCATGGTATTGTTTATACTTGGACAGTTTGCTGCATTGCATGCTGAGATCCACACATTTGTGAAATATGTTAAATTTGTTACACCTTAATTTTTCATGTGGATGCTGTGCCTTGCTTGTGTTTTAATAAAGATCCCAACATACTTAAGATTAGGACATTAAGGGTTGATTTCCCAATTGAGTGCCTGATCGTAGAATCAATTCTTTATTTTCACCTTAATGTGATGGATGTTTGGTGATAGGCTCACAGGATTAGCAATTCTGCCACCAATCTCAAATTAAGAAATGCAGCAACATTAAAATGGCAATATACCTTGTTCATTTTGTACCCAACACATGTTTGTTTATTTTCTCCCATCTTTTACCTTTTCTGTCCCAAATGGTCTTTGCCATGCCTTGGTTAAGTTCCAAGTACCATCTGCAACTAATTAAAGGGGATGGATTTCTTTTCCACACCCTCCCCGCTTTGGTTTTTGGTTACAGTATGACTGTCCTTCCCTTTTATTCTGGTTATTTGATAATGATAATAAATAATGAGGGTATGAATAACAATCCATGTTAATACTGTGAAAATGGCTGGAATTTTACGTCGCCCCGACAAGCGGGATGGTGGCGGGGTGGGCGGTGTAAAATGGAGTGGGAGGCACTGGGAGACCTTCCCAACTTGCTCCTGCCTCTGCCGCCGCTTTACATAGGACGGCAATGGCGAAAGACGGCCCCCCTGCCCCAGGCCAATCAAGGCCTTTAAGTGGCCACATAACAGCCACTTAAAGGCCTTTGCCCGCCTCCATGCGGATTTTACGCATGGCAAGTGGGCGTCCTGGAGCCAGGAGAAGGCACCTAATGAAAGCAAGTGGCTTCCAAGCGTCCCGGGGTGGCCCTCATGATCAGGCACCCTGTGCCCAATGGAGGGTCACCCCTGCTACCCCAACCACCCCCAAGACCCAATACGCCCCTCTTCCCTCCCAATCGACCACCCTTACCTCACCAGGGCCCAACCTATTACCCTCAGCGAGGCAACCAAAACTTACCTCCCTCCCAGCTCCCAGGTACCTTGTCTTCATGCTGGGCAGCAGTTCCAGCAGTGGCCACTGCTCCTGGTGGCGCTGCTGAGACTAAGAGCTGCCGGCCCACTAATTGGCCAGCAGCTCTATTAGGCGAGACTTCCTACCTCAAGCGGATGGAAGATGTGCTTCACACCAATTGAAGCCCGTGGACCCACAGAATATGGGTCGGATCCCCAGGCAAGGCGGAAGCGGGTTCGCCACCAACTTTTCAGTCGGTGGCAGCTCCTGTCTGCCTATCATAACATTCCGGCCAATGTTTTTGACTTCTATAGTCAAAATCATCATGAAAAACAATTTTAAAAACTTGCATTATATGTCCACAGGAAGTCCCAAAGCAGTTTACAGCCAATGAAGTACTTTTTGAAGAGCATTGTTGTAGTGTCGGAAACACAGCAGCCAATTTGCACACAGCAAGCTCCCACAAACAGCAATGTGATAATGATGAGATAATCTGTTTTTGTGATGTTGATTGAGAGATAAATATTGGCCAGGACACCAGGAATCGCTCTGCTTCAAAATTATTTAGGTCCACCTGAGAGGGCAGATAGGTATTCCCTCAGTACTGTACTGGAATTTCAACCTTGATTTTTGTGCTCAAGTCCTGGAATGGGACTTGAACCCACAAACTTCTGACTCAGGCAGAAATGCTACCAACTCAGCCACGTAGGGGAATAGTGTAAAAAAGCTTCAACAATATCTAGAGGGACCTTTTCAGAAATGTTTTTCCTTCTCCTCTGCTTTTCTCGACATTACAGGACTTTCATTGTAAGCATCAGCACAGTAGTCAGTACTGATTTTTACACAAAATAACAAAATACTAAAGAAGCCTGTTAGTCAAAAAAGGGAGGTCCATTGTACTTAATTTTTGTTTCAGGTTACAAAGAATCAATTTTACTCCAATTCCTAGAATTGGTATGAAAATAAAGGGGGAATGTCTTCACAGGCCAGGCCTGGGCATCCTCTGGTATTTTGACCAAGAGATCATCCTTCATGTGTAAGACAGTAATGATTGGAAGGCTATTTGACAGGGAGTGACAAGACAACCAAGTCCAAGCTTGTTCTTGAAATGAGAACAGAAAGTGCCGGAAATTCTCAGCAGGTCTGGCAGCATCTGTGTAGACAGAAACAGAAGTTTCTCTCTACACAGATGCTGCCAGATCTGCTGAGTATTTCCGGAACTTTCCGTTCTCATTTCAGAGTTCCAGCATCCACAGTATTTTGCTCTCATCCAAGCTGCTTCTTCTCCAATATCCAAACACATGCCAGCAGAGGTCACTGAACACTGATTAGGGGCTGGATTTTACAGGCTCCCCTGAGGTGGGGTCAGAGGCTGGGGTGGGGGGAGGGTACACAGAATCACCAAGGATGGTGGGCGTAGGGCCCATTGCCTCCCGGTCGCCGTAATTTTAGGGGCAGGATAGGCTGATGACAGCCTTCCTGCCCAGTGGCCAATTGAGGCCCTTAAGTGGCCTATTAACGGCCAATTAGGGCCTCTTTCCATCGCCGCTGGTGATCTTACCAGTGGAGGGGGATTCCTCCGCTACACAGGAAGGGCGCCTTGTACCACAAGGTGTCCTCTCTGCAGGCTTGGGTGGAGGGGGTTGGGCACTTCCTCTATGGGCAATCTGTGGTCCATGAAGGACACCTGCCAGGAACCACTTTACCCCAGGACCTCCCCTCTCCTGGTTGCATAACCACACCCCTACACCCCTTTGCCAGGGCCTTCTGGACTGGCCCCGGTGACCTCACCTCACTTACCTGAGGTCAGGGGTTCCAGTGCTGGGCCTGTGTCCAGGGTCTCTGCAGTACTAGCAGTGGCCATCGCTCCAGTGTCGCTGCCGATACTGCTGAGCTGCCGGCCGTCTGATTGGTCAACAGTTTTTCGAAGTGGAATCCCCTTCTTTAAAGGGATGGGGATCCTGGCTTGTGAAACTTAGATTTAGAAAGACTGGAGGATCACTCCGGAGAGGGGAGCACGAAAAGGCAGCGGCAGGCTTTCCCCCGCCTTTGCAGACCAGCACAGGGAGCCCCACCTCCAACACAAAATCCTGGCCTAGCAGTGGGAACCCTCACTGAATTGAGTACACAACTCATTTTCTCTTTGAAACAAAACCTTCCAGGGAGACCTTCTCTGTCAATATTTTTTATGAACAAAATCCATTTTTGTTAATATTTTGAAAAAGTGCCTTTTTGTCACAATTTTTTTTAGCGTCTTAATCAGTTGGACCAAACCGTTGGCCTCAGAAAAAAAACTAAATATAAGTAAAATAGAATTCTCCAGATTAACTCAGCAGTAGCAATCTTGCCTCTGGCTCCAAAGGTCATGGGTTCACATCCCACTCCAGGGTCTTGTGTCTGTAATCTAAGCTGATACTTCACTGTGCTGCCACAGATGCTGTGTCTCAGCTGAGATGTCAAACCTGGGCCCTGCCTATCCTCATGAAAGGTCTCAAAGAACTGCTTGAAGAAAGACTGGGGAGTTCTCCTGATATCCTGGCCAGTATTTATCTCTCAACTAATATCATTAAAACAGATTATCTGGTCATTTCTCTCTCATTGCTGCTTGTGGGACCTTGCTGTGCACAAATTGGCTGCTGCATTACAATAGTGATGACACTTCAGACATACTTATATGGCTGTGAAGTGATGTGAGATGTCCTGAGGTTGAGCAATTGCTGCGTGGATGCAATTTCTTCCTTTAGAGGAATCTTAATGTTTGTTATTTTTGAAGATTGACTCCTTTGCAAATCTTAGTTTATTCTCAGGTTTGTGTTAGAGACTCATAGAGTGATACAGCACAGAAACAGGCCCTTCGGCCCATCGTGTCTGTGCCGGCCATCAAGCACCTAACTATTCTAGTCCCATTTTCCAGCACTTGGCCCGTAGCCTTGTATGCTATGGCATTTCAAGTGCTCATCTAAATACTTCTTAAATGTTGTAAGGGTTCCTGCCTCTACCACCATTTCAGGTAGTGTGTTCCAGATTCCAACCACCCTCTGGGTGAAAAAATGTTTCCTCAAATCCCCTCTAAACCTCCTGCCCCTTACCTTAAATCTATGCCTCCTAGTTATTGACCCCTCCGCTAGGGAAAAAGTCTCTTCCTATCTAACCTATCAATGCCCCTCATAATTTCGTATACCTCAATCATGTCCTCCCTCATCCTTCTCTGTTCTAAGGAAAACAACCCTAGCCTTTTCAGTCTCTCTTCATAACTGAAATGCTCCAGCCCAGGCAACATCCTGGTGAATCTCCTCTGAACCCTCTCCAGTGCAATCACATCCTTCCTATAGAGGGGTGCCCGGAACTGTGCACAGTACTCCAGCTGTGGCCTAACTAGCGTTTTATACAGCTCCATCATAACCTCCCTGCTCATATATTCTGTGCCTCGGCTAATAAAGGCAAGTATCCTATATGCCTTCCTAACCAGCTTATCTACATGTGCTGCTGCCTTCAGTGATCTATGGACAAGTACACCAAGGTCCCGCTGACCTTCTGTACTTCCGAGGGTCCTACCATCCATTGTATATTCCCTTGCCTTGTTAGTCCTCCCAAAATGCATCACCTCATACTTCTCAGGATTCAATTCCATTTGCCACTGCTCTGCCCATCTTACCAGCCCATCTATATCGTCCTGTAATCTAAAGCTTTCCTCATCACTATTTACGACACCACCAATTTTCATGTCATCTGCGAACTTACTTATCGTACCTCCTATATTCATGTCTAAATCATTAATGTACACTACAAACAGCAATGGTCCCAGCACCGATCCCTGTGGTACACCATTGGTCACAGGCTTCCACTCGCAAAAGCAACTCTCGACCATTACCTTCTCTTTCCTGCCACCAAGCCAATTTTGGATCCAATTTGCCAAATTGCCCTGGATCCCATGGGCTCTTCCCTTCTTAACCAATTTCCCATGCGGGACATTATCAAATGCCTTACTGAAGTCCATGTAGACTACATCAACTGCCTTACCCTCATCTACACATCTAGTCACCTCCTCGAAAAATTCAATCAAGTTAGTTAGACACGATCTCCCCCTGACAAAGCCATGCTGACTATCCCTGATTATTCCCTGCCTCTCCAAGTGGAGATTAATCCTGTCCCTCAGAATTTTTTCCAATAGTTTCCCAACCACTGATGTTAGACTCACTGGCCTGTAATTACCTGGTCTATCCTTGCTACCTTTCTTGAAGAATGATACCACATTTGCTGTCCTCCAGTCCTCTGGCATCTCTCCTATGGCCAGTGAGGATCTGAAAATTTGTGTCAGAGCTCCTGCTATCACCTCCCTTGCCTCACACAACAGCCTGATATATATCTCATCAGGGCCTGGGGATTTAACCACTTTTAAACCCGCTAAAGCATCTAATACTTCCTCCCTTTCAACGTTAATATGTTGAAGTATATCGCAATCCCCCTCCCTGATCTCTACACCTACATCGTCATTCTCCACAGTGAAAGCAGATGAAAAGTAATCATTTAAAAACTCACCTATGTTCTCCAGCTCCACACACACATTCGCCACTTTGGTCCCTAATGGGCCCTACTCTTTCCCTGGTTATCCTCTTGCCCTTAATATACTTATAAAACACCTTAGGATTTTCCTTTATATTGACCGCCAATATTTTTTCATGTCCCCTCTTCACTCTCCCAATTACTTTAAGTAGCCCCCTACACATTCTGTACTCCTCTAATGCCTCCACTGTTTTCAGTGCTCCAAATCTGCCACCAGCCTCCTTTTTCTTCCTGATCCAATACTCTATATCCCTTGACATCCAGGGTTCCCTGGACGTGATGGTCCTACCTTTGACCTTAATGAGAACATATCGGCCCTGAACTCTCACTATTTCTACTTTGAATGCCTCCCACTGGCCTGATGTAGACTTTCCTACAAGTAGCTGCTCCCAGTCCACTTTGGCCAGATCCTGTTTTATCAAATTGAAATCGGCCTTCCCCCAATTCAATACCTTTATTTCTAGCCGTCTTTGTCCTTTTCCATAACTACCTTAAATCTTAGAGTTATCGTCACTATCCCGGAAATGCACCCCCACTGATACTTCTACCATTTGTCCAGCTTCGTTCCCTAGGATTAGGTCCAGTACTGCCCCTTCTCTTGTAGGACTTTCTACGTACTGGCTCAAAAAGCTCTCCTGTATGCATTTTAAGAATTCCTCCCCCTTTCAGCCGTTTGCCCTAAGACTATCCCAGTTGATATTAGGTAAGTTGAAATCCCCTACTATTATTACCCTATTATTTTTACACCTGTCTGAGATTTGCCTACATACCTGTTCCTCTATCTCTCCCTGACTGTTTGGAGGCCTGAAGTACATGCCCAGCCAAGTGATTGCCCCCTTTTGTTCTTAAGTTCCACCCATATGGCCTCATTTGAGGAACCTTCTAAGATATCATCCCTCCTTACTGCAGTAATTGATTCCTTAGGAGTTAATCGTTAGGTATATATTTTCCCTACTCATTTTTTCTCTAACAAGTTCCTGTTATCTAAGATAATTTGTGCAGTAAGTTGTTAATGAGGTCCATGGCTGGAAATTACTATGATTAATAAACAGCAGGACTATTGATAAATGATTGTTAGAATTAAAACAAATTGGAACCATTGGAGCATGGTTTGATATGCTGCTAATGTTAATGCGATAGTCTGTGAAAAGTTAATTATCTAATTGGCTGGAATGAGATTGGCTAAATATTTCTCCTGTCGGAAAATAAAAAAATTGGAATGTTATCCTTTATGTTCCTTGCAGATGTCCTTATGGATATACAGGAAGCTACTGTCAGATTGGAAGATCCCAAGGACTGCCCCATTCAACAGGTACTTCTAAAAAGTTGAGAATCAATTAATTCGAAATTTCAGTAGCACAATACAACTGCTCTTTGTTTTCACTATATGACCACAGGACTTTATGATTTGGTCTCCCAGCAAAATAACTAATGATTCTCATGGGATCAGTTAGTCATTAAAAGGAAATATATGAATGATGATGGAAGATTTTTGCTGTTTACTTCTTGTGAAATGAAAGCTGTATTTATGATTTCGTTGCAAATGGTGAACAAAGTGAATCCCTCCTCTCAAATAACAATATAATCTTTTATGCTATAAAGAGCATCATTGGGATTTGTCAGAAATTACTTGTTTTCTTAGTTTATGCAATGTGTAGATTCCAGAGGTCTTGGGATCAGACATTTTGTGTAAAATCTTCCCTTTGAAGTATCATCAATTCTGATAAATTAACTTGTAGGAGACTTAGGGCTGAATTTTACCAGCCCCTTGACGCCATGAGTCATGGCGGGTGGGGGGCCCGTAAAATTCAGTGGGGAGAGGCCTGCCTCGACCCCCGACATTGAGAAGAGCCCACCGCATATTACTGATGGTGGGGGGTCCTCGGTGCAGCCCCCACCGCCAGGCGTCATCTTAATATTCAAATAAACAATAATGAGATGCAAATTGACCTACCTGCAGGCAGCGGCTGTCCCATGCCAATTTTACTGCTGCTCAACGCAGCTCGTGTGCCTTCGGAACTCCGTATGGAGTTCCGAAGCAAGAACCTGGTGGGGAGGGGGAGGAATAAAATTTTCAGGGCGGGAGGGGTGGGGAGTGCGGAAAACAATTTTTATTAGCTGTGAGGATGGTGGGAAGGGGTTGAGGATCAAAGGGAATAAATTTAGGGGGGTATGTTCGGGATACTAATAAGTTTATTATGGGGAGAGAGGGCATTTAATGTATAAATTACCCATTGAGGGATGGGTGACGTGATTTACAGTTGACATAACATTTTATTCTTATTTCCCAGAGATCGGGACTTTTAAAATTTTAAAATGTAACTGAACGGCTTGAAGCCCTTTAAAAATGGCACCGGCGCCTGCGCGATGGCACCGGACGCTGTTGTCGGGGACGTCATCGGGGGCGGCCACTCCACTCCCTCTATTTAAATCAGCCCCTGCGCGTAATATCATGGGGGCTGTGTGTCGGCACTTCCATGTCGGAAGGCCGCCGAGTTCAACGCGTGGAGCGTGGTGCATGAATAAAATCCAGCCCCTAATTGTTCCTTTAAGTGTTTCCAACATTTTGTCAAGTTGACCTCCCACTTTTTCATGTGCATTTATGTGGACAGTTGAGTTCATTCTATAAATATTTGCTTATCTACTAACCTGAATGAACAAGAATTATCTGTGAGCAGCTGAAATGGCAATAGTGGAGAAATAAAATGTCATGACATTTTTTTCATTAACATCCAAAGTAACTGAGCAAGTTGAATTCTTAAATTGTTGGGTAATTTCAGATATCAATGCTTAAAATATTCTAAAGAAGAAAGGCACAATCTGATCTTTAAGTGGTTGTCTGCTAATTGTATTTGATGGTCATTCATTGTGAAGAATCCAGGAATTTTTATATTCTTTTTGTTTGTGTTGCAGCAACGGCAGTCGTACTGACTATTATTATCATCCTACTTTTGGGAGCACTGGTTGTTGGAGCATTTCTGAATTACAGACGCACAGGCTCAATCCTGCCACCTTTTCCTAAGCTTTCAAGGTAACAATGCATTTACAGTTCTCTGTGAATTTACTGAAGCTGGGCAGGTTATACAGCAACAGGAATTGTCAAGCACAAGCAAGGTTATATTACCATTTAATAGCAAATTGCTTAATTAACTGGATACATATTGAGGGTTGCCAACCAGTGGATTGGAAAAAAGCTAATATAATGCGCTTATTCAAAAAGGGAGGGAGACAGAAAGTAGGAAATGAAAGACCAGTTAGTTTAACATCTGTCGTTGGGAAATGGTTAGAATCCATTATTAAGGAAGAAACAGGACATTTAGAAAGTCAAAACGCAATCCATCAGAGTCAGTATGGTTTTATGAAGGGTAAATTGTGTTTGACTAATTTGCTAGAGTTCTTCGAAGCTGTAACAAGTAAAGTGGATAATGGGGATCCTGTAGATGTAATATATCTGGACTTCCAGAAGGCATTTGATAAGATGCCACACAAAAGGTTAATTCACAAGGTAAGATCACATGGGGTTAGGGGCAATTTATTAGCTTGGATAGAGGATTGGCTAACCAACAGAAAACAGAGAGTCCGGATAAATGGGTCTTTTTCTGGCTGGCAAGATGTAACTAGTGGGTTGCCACAGGGTTCGGTCCTCGGGCCTCAACTATTTAAAATCAATATTAATGACTTGGATGCAGGGATAAAAGGTACTATAGCCAAATTTGCAGATGACACTAAAATAGGTGGGATAGTAAGTTGCAACAAAGAAATAAGAAATTTACAAATGGATATGGATAGGTTAGGTGAATGGGCCAAAATTTGGCAGATGGAGTTTAACGCAGCAAAGTGTGAGGGTTATCCATTTTCGTCGGAAGAATAGAAAGGCAAATTATTACCTAAATGGAGAGAAACTTCAGAGTGCTTCAGTGTAGAGGGATCTGGGTGTCCTCGTGCATGATTCGCTGAAAACTATTATGCAGGTACAGCAGGTAATAAGGAAGGCAAATGGAATTTTGGTATTTATTGCTAAAGGAATAGTTGCACTGGAGGCAGTTCAGAGGAGGTTCACTAGATTGATTCCAGAGGTGAGGGGTTTGTCTTATGAAGAGACATTGAGCAGTTTAGGCCTTTACTCTCTCTAAAAGTAGGGAAGTGTTGCTGCAACTGTACAAGGCATTAGTGAGACTGCACCTGGAATATTGCATACAGTTTTGGTCCCCTTACTTGAGGAGGGATGTAGTTGCACTGGAGGAAATTCAAAGGAGGTTCACTAGATTGATTCCTGAGATGAGGGGTTTGTCTTATGAAGAGAGATTGAGCAGTTTAGGCCTTTACTCTCCAGAGTTTAGAAGAATGAGAGGAGATCCAATTGAGGTATATAAGATGATTAAGGGGATTGACAAAGTAGACGTAGAGAGGATGTTTCCTCTGGTGGGGCAATCTAGAACGAGGTCATAGTTTTAGGATAAGGGGTAGCAGATTTAAAACAGAGATGAGGAGAAATTACTTCTCTGAAAGGATCATGAGTCTGTGGAATTCACTACCCCAGAGTGCGATGGATGCCAGGACATTGAGTAAATTTAAGGGGGAGATGGACAGATTTTTAATTAGTAATGGGTTGAAGGGTTATGGAGAACGGGCAGGAAAGTGGAGTTGAGGCCAAGATGAGATCAGCCATGATCGTATTGAATGCCGGTGCAGACTCGAGGGGCTGAATTGCCTACTCCTGCTCCTAGTTCTTATGTTCTTAAGGGTTCTTTATTAGCCTTTAAATAAGAGCTTCAACTGTTCAGATTCAGGGAGGTGGTGGCGTAGTGGTAATTTCACTGGACTAGTAACCCAGAGACCCAGGGTATTGCTCTGGGGACATGGGTTCAAATCCCACCACAGCAGAAGGTAGAATTTGAATTCAATTAATAAATCTGGAATTAAAAAGCTCGTCTAATGATGGCATATCATCTAATGATGGCCATGAAACCATTGTCGATTGTTGTAAAAACCCATCTGGTTCACTAATGTTCTTTAGGGAAGGAAATCTGCTGTCCTTACCTGGTCTGGCCTACATGTGACTCCAGATCCACAGCAATGTGGTTGACTCTTACATGCTCTCTGAAATGGTCTAACAAGCCACTCAGTTGTATCTAACCGCTACAAAGTCAATAAAAAGGAATGAAACCAGACGGACCACACGGCATCGACCTAGGCACCGGAAATGACAACAGCATAACCAGCCCTGTCGACGCTGCAAAGTCCTCCTTACTAACATCTGGGGGCTTGTGCCAAAGTTGGGAGAGCTGTCCCACAGACTAGTCAAGCAACAGCCTGACATAGTCATACTCACGGAATCATACCTGACAGACAATGTCCCAGACTTTGCCATCACCATCCCCGGGTATGTCCTGTCCCACCGGCAGGACAGACCCAGCAGAGGTGGCGGCACAGTGGTATACAGTAGGGAGGGAGTTGCCCTGGGAATCCTTAACATCGACTCTGGACCCCATGAAGTCTCATGGCATCAGGTCAAACATGGACAAGGAAACCTCCTGCTGATTACCACCTACCGCCCTCCCTCAGCTGATGAGTCAGTACTCCTCCATGTTGAACAGCACCTGGAGGAAGCACTGAGGGTGGCAAGGGCACAGAATGTACTCTGGGTGGGGGACTTCAATGTCCATCACCAAGAGTGGCTTGGTAGCACCACTACTGACCGCGCTGGCTGAGTCCTAAAGGACATATCTACTAGGCTGGTTATGCGGCAGGTGGTGAGGGAACCAACAAGAGGGGAAAACATACTTGACCTCGTCCTCACCAGTTTGCCTGCCGCAGATGCATCTGTCCATTACAGTATTGGTAGCAGTGACCACCATACAGTCGTTGTGGAGATGAAGACCCACCTTCACATTGAGGATACCCTCCTTCGTGTTGTGTGGCACTACCACCGTGCTGAATGGGATAGATTTCGAACAGATCTAGCAATGCAAAACTGGGCATCCATGAGGCACTGTGGGCCATCAGCAGCAGAATTGTACTCAACCACAATCTGTAACCTCATGGCCTGGCATATCCCCCACTCTACCATTACCATCAAGCCAGGAGACCAACCCTGTTTCAATGAAGAGTGCAGGAGAGCATGCCAGGAGCAGCAACAGGCATACCTCAAAATGAGGTGTCAAGCTGGTGAAGCTACAACACCGGACTATCTGCATGCCAAACTGCATAAGCAGCATGCGATAGACAGAGCTAAGCGATCCCATAACCAATGGATCAGATCTAAGCTCTGCTGTCCTACCACATCCAGTCATGAATGGTGGTGGACAATTAAACAACTAACTGCAGGAGGTGGATCCACAATTATCCCCATCCTCAATTTTGGGGGAGCCCAGCACATCAGTGCGAAAGATAAGGCTGAAGCATTTGCAACAATCTTCAGCCAGAAGTGCCGAATTGATGATCCATCTCGGCCTCCTCCTGAAGTCCCCAGCATCACAGATGCCAGATTCAGCCAATTCAGCCACTCTGCATGATATCAAGAAACGACTGAAGGCACTGGATACTGCAAAGGCTATGGGCCCTGACAATATTTCGGCAATAGCACTGAAGACCTGTGCTCCAGAACTTGCTGCACCCTTAGCCAAGCTGTTTCGGTACAGCTACAACACTGGCATCTACCCTGCAATGTGGAAAATTGCCCAGGTATGTCCTGTACACACAAAGCAGGACATGTCAGCAAGGGGCAGCACAATGGCACAAGGGTTAGCACCGCAGCCTCACAGCTCCAGTGACCCGGGTTCAATTCTGGGTACTACCTGTGTGGAGTTTGCAGGTTCTCCCTGTGACTGCGTGGGTTTTCGCTGGGTGCTCCGGTTTCCTCCCACAGCCAAAGACTTGCAGGTTGATAGGTAAATTGGCCATTATAAATTGCCCCTAGTATAGGTAGGTGGTAGGGGAATATAGGGAAGGTGGGGATGTGGTAGGAATATGGGATTAGTGTATAAATGGGTGGTTGATAGTCGGCACAGACTCGGTGGGCCGAAGGGCCTGTTTCAGTGCTGTATCTCTAAATAAGACATCAAGGCAGCATTTGACTGAGTATGGCATCATGGAGCCTTAGCAAAACTGAGGTCTATGGGAATCGGGGGAAAACGCTCTGCTGGTTGGAGTCATACCTAGTGCAAAGGAAAATGGTGTGGTTGTTGGAGGTCAATCATCTGAGCTCCAGGACATCACTGCATGAGTTCCTCAGGGTAGTATCCTAGGCCCAACCATCTTCAGCTGCTTCATCAATGACCTTCCTTCAGTCATAAGATCAGAAGTGGGGATGTTTGCTGATGATTACGCAATGTTCAGCACCATTCGTAACTCCTCAGATACCAAAGCAGTCCATGTAGAAATGCAGCAAGGCTTGGATAATATCCAGGCTTGGGCTGATAAGTGGCAAGTAACATTCACGCCACACAAGTGCCAGGCAATGACCAACTCCATCAAGAGAGAATCTAACCATCCCCCCTTGACATTCAGTGGCATTCCCATTGCTGAATCCCCCACTATCAACATCCTAGGGGCTACCATTGACCAGAAACTGAACTGTAGTAGCCATATAAATACTGTGGCTACAACAGCAGGTCAGAGACTAGGAATCCTGTGGCGAGTAACTCACCTCCTGACTCCCCAACGCCTATCCACCATCTACAAGGCACAAGTCAGGAGTGTGATGGAATACTCTCCACTTGCCTGGAATGGTGCAGCTCCAACAACACTCAACAAGTTCGACACCATCCAGGACAAAGCAGCCCGCTTGATTGGTACCCCATCTACAAACATTCACTCCCTCCATCACTGACGCACAGTGGCAGCAGTGTGTACCATCAACAAGATACACTGCAGCAACGCACCAAGGCTCCTTAGACAGCACCTTCCAAACCCGTGACCACTACCAACTAGAAGGACAAGGGCAGCAAATGCATGGGAACACCACAATCTGCAAGTTCCCCTCCAAGTCACACACCATCCTGACATGGAACTGTATTGCCATTCCTTCACTGTTGCTGGGTCAAAATCCTGGAACTCCCTTCCTAACAGCACTGTGGGTATACCTACCCCACATGGACTGCAGCAGTTCAAGAAGCAGCTCACCACCACCTTCTCAAGGGCAATTGGGGATGGGCAATAAATGCTGGCCTGGCCAGTGATGCCCACATCCCATGAATGAATTAAAAAAATGTATTTATTATAAGTACATATGCATCTTGTTCATGGCTTTTTCATAGCAATAATATGTTTTCCTCCTTCAATCAGCAAACATAGCTATAAGAACTAGGAACAGGAGTAGGCCATTCCGCCCTTCGAGCCTGCTCTGCCAGTCAATGAAATCTATTTCAACACCATTTTCCTGTGCTATCCCCATATCCCTTGATGTTTTTAATATGTAGAAATCTATAGATCTCAGTCTTTAACATACTCAATTACTGAGCCTCCACAGGCCTCTGGGGCAGAAAATTCCAAAGATTCACCACACTCTGAATTAAGAAATTCCTCCTCATCTCAGTCCTAAATAGCCTGACCCTTATTTTGAGATTGTGTTCCCTGGTTCCAGACTCCCCAGCCAGGGGGAACATCCTTCCTGCATCTATCCTGTCGAGCCATGTAAGAATTTTGTATATTTGAATGAGATCACCTCTTATTCTTCTAAACTCCAGAAAATAAAGGCCCAGTCTATTTAATCTTTCCTCATAACAATCCCTCCATCCCAGGAATTAATTTGTTGAACCTTAGTTGCACCCCCTCTATGGCAAGTATATCTTTCCTTATGTAAGGAGGTCAAAACTGCACACAGTACTCCAGGTGCATTCTCACCAAGGCTGTATATAATTGCAGTAAGATATCTTTACTCCCATACTCAAATCCTCTTGTAATAAAGGCCAACATTCTATTTGCCCCTTAATTGCTTACATGGTAGCTTTCAGTGACTCATGAACAAGGACCCCCAAGTTCCTTTGAAGTTCAACACTTCCCAGCCTCTTACCATTTCAGAAATACTCCACATGTCTGTTTTTCCTACCAAAGAGGGTAACCTCACATTTCTCCACATTGTATGCCATCTGCCAAATTTTTGCCCGCTCGCTTAGCCTCTCCAAGTCCCCTTGAAGCATCTTTGCATCCTCCTCAGAGCTCACACTTCCACCTTGTTTCGTGTCATCTGCAAACTTGGAAATATTACATTTAATCCCCACATCCATATCTTTGATATAAATTGTGAATAGCTGGGGCCCAAGGACTGATCCTTGCAGTACCCCACTAGTCACAGCCTGCCAACCTGAAAATAACCCATTTATTCCTACTCTCTGTTTTTTTTCCATTAACCAGTTCTCAATCCATGCCAGTATATTCCAACCAATCCCACATGTTCTAATTTTGTCAGGACCTTATCAAAAGCTTTCTGAAAACTTAAATACGATATCTGCCAGGCCCCCTTTAGCTATTCTGCTGATTACATCCTCAAAAAACTCCAACAGGTTTGTTAAACATGATTTCCCTTTCATAAGTCCATGTTGACTCTGCCCAATCCTACCATTACTTTCTAAGTGTCCAGTTATCACATCCTTCACTATAGATTCGAGCATTTTCCCTACAACTGATATTGGACCAACAGGTCTGTAGTTCCTTGTTTTCTCGCTCCCTCCTTTCTTAAATAGTGGGGTTACAATTGCCACATTCCAACCTGCAGGAGCCATTCCAGAGTCTATAGAAGTTATTAAAGATGACCATCTCAATAGCCACCTCTTTTAACACTCTGGGATGTAGATCTTCAGGTCCAGGGGATTTATCTACTTTAAGTCCCATTATTTTCTCTAGTACTTTTTTTTAACCAATATTAATATCTTGCAGTTCCTTGTTTACATTAGTCCCTTGATTCTCCATTATTTCTGGGAGGTTTTAGTATTTTCCTCTGTGAAGACAGACATGAAAGTATTTGTTTAGTTTCTGTGCTATTTCCTTATACCCATTATAAATTCTCCTGACTCAGCTTGTAATGGATCCACATCTGTTTTTGCTAATCTTTTCCTTTTTACATACTTATAGAAGCTTTTATTGTCCGTTTTTATATTTCTTGCTAGTTTACTCCCATATTCTATTTTCCCTTTCATAATCTTTTTCTTGGTCCTCCTTTGCAGAATTCTAAAATGCTTCCAGTCCTAGACTTACAATTTTTTTGTTGGCAACTTTATACGCTTCTTCCTTTGATCTAATACAATCTTTGATTTCTTTCATTCGCCACAGTTGAAACACTTTCTTTGCTGGGCTTTTGTGAATTAAAGGAACGTATTTTTGTTGTAAACTATGTATTAGTTCTTTAAATGTTAGCCATTGCCTCTATATTGTCATACCTTTTAATGTAGTTTCCCAATCCACCAAAGCCAATTTGCCCCTCATACCTTCATAATTTCCTTTGCTTAGATTTAAGACCCGAGTTTCTGATTGAACAACATCACCTTCAAACTTAATGTAAAATTCTATCGTATTATGGTCACTCTTTCCTAAAGGCTGCTTTACAATAAGATTATTAACTAGCCCTTTTTCATTGCACAGTACTAGATCTAAAATAGCCCGTTCCCCAGTTTGTTCCTCAATGTACTGCTCTAGAAAACCATCTTGCATACATTCATAGAATTCGTCCTCCACAATATTAGTACTAATTAGGTTTACCCAGCCTATATGTAGATTGAACCCTCCCCCCCCCCCCACCATGATTACAGTATTACCCTTGTTACACGCACCTTTAATTTCCTGATTTATACTGTGATTTACATTACCACTGCTGTTGGTACCCTATAAACAAACTCACACTGTTTTTTTCTGCCCCTCACTGTTTCTTAATTTCACCCAAACTGATAGTACATCTTGATCTTTAGAACTAAGGTCATCTCTCATTACAGTACTAATGCCTTCATTAATTAACAGAGCTATCCCACTACCTTTTCCCACCTTCCTGTCCTTCTTGAATGTCACGTACCCTTGGATATTCAGGTCCCAGATTTAATTACCTTGTAGCCATATGTCTGTAATGGCTATCAGGTCATACATATGAATTTCTATTTGAGCTATTTTATTGTGAATACTGTGGGCATTCAGATTTAGAACCCTTAATTCATTTTTTTTTTACTGTTTTTGTGATTCAGATGAAGTCCCTCCCAACAGTACAGCTCCCCACTTTCTCTAGTACTGATGCCAGTGCCCCATGAACCAGAACCCACTTCTCCCACACCAGTCTTTGAGCTACGCATTCATCTCTCTAATCTTATTTAACCTATGGCAATTTGCACGTGGCTCGGGTAATAATCAAAGAGGTTCTGATTTTTAATTTACCTAGTTCCTCATACTTCCTATGCAGAACCTCTTTCCTAGTCCTATCTATGTCATTGGTACCTACATGGACCATGACAACTGGATCCTTCCTCTCCCACTGCAGGTTCCTCTGAGCAGATGTCCTGAACCCTAGTACTAGGCAGGCAACACAGCCTTTTGGATTCTTGCTCTCGGCTGCAGAGAACAGTATCTATCCCCATGACTGTACTTTCCCCTATTACCACTGTAATCCTTTTAACTCCCCCATTTGAATGGCTTCCTGTGCCATGGTCAGTCTGCTCATGCACACTATAGCCCTTGTTCTTTTCCCTGCAAGCTGCAAGGATCTTAAACTTGTTGCTCAATTGCAAGGGCTGATGCTCCTCTACTCCCACCTTCTCAGTCCCCTTACCTGTCTGACTTGCAGTCACAACCTCCTGTTCCTGACGACTGACCAAATCAGAACACCCTATGCTAAGGGATGTGATTGCCTTCTGGAACAAAGTATTCAGGCAACTTTCACCCTCCCTGATGCATAGCAGTGCCTGTGGCTTGGCCTCCAGCTCATTGACTTTGAGCCGAAGCTCTTCGAACTGCAGACACTTACTGCAAACGTGTTTGCTGTGGATCACACTGGGGTCTGCCAGCTCCCACATACTGCAGTCGCAACACATCACTTGCCCTGCATTATGTGTGAATAAATTTATTTTTCTTAATTAATTTATAATTAATAAACCCCCATTACTACTAATTCCCACTTCTAGTAAGTTTTACTACTGCTGGTAAACCTTACCACAACGAATAAAACCTTACTAATAAATCACCTGCGTCTCAGAAGATTCTCATGGTTACTATTAATTAAAATAAGAGAAAAAGAGAAAATATTCAGCAACCAATCACTTGCCTTCTTTGCTGAAACGTCACATGTCTTTCCCCCTCTGCACTGATTTCCCACGTGAACCAAATTCCCACCTTCACACTCTGATTCCTGGGATGAAGGGGTTCACTTATCAAGAACGGCTAAACAGGTTAGGCTGTTATTCATTAGAGTTTAGAAAAATGAGGGGTGATCTTATTGAAACGTACAAGATTCTGAGGTGGCTTGACAGGGAGATGTTGAGAAGATGTTTCCACTAGTGGGGGAATCTCAAACTGGGGGACATAGTTACAGAATAAGGGGACACTCATTTAAAACTGAGATGCAAAGGAATTTCTTCTCTGAGGGTAGTGAATATCTGGAATTCTTTACCCCAGAGAGTTGTGAAGACTAGATCACTGAAAGTATTTAAAGAGGATAGATAGATTTTTGAAATATCAGGGAGTTGAAGGCTATGAGGTGTTGGCACGGAAGAGGAGTTGAGGTCTGGGGCAGATCAGCCATGATCTTATTGAATGGCGGGGCAGGCATGAGTGCCCAAATGGCCTACTCCTGCTTCTATTTCTTATGTTCTTGTTCTGACTATGTCTCATTCCAGTAAAGTCTCCACTCTGTGCACCCCTGTACAAACGTGATTTATTTCTTAAAACTTGTGGACTAAGGCACAGGGAATGGTAGCATTGTGGTAATGTTACTGGCCTAGTAATCCAGAGACCTGGGCTGGTGCTCTGGAAGCATGAGTTCTAATCACACGATAGCAGCTGGGGGAATTGAAATTCAATTAATTAATTTTTTAAAAATTCAGTAATGGTGAGTATGGCTCTGTTGTTCTTATTTGGTTTGGCCTACAGGTGGTGCTAGATCCACAACAATGTAGTTGCCCTCAAGTCACTCAGTTGCATCAAACTACTACAGAAAAGTCAAATAAGAATAAAATCGGATGGACTACTTGGTATCAAACTCGGCATCAGAAATAACAAAGACACACCCTATCTAGTTGACCTTGCTAAGTCCTCCTCATTAACAGCTGAGGACATGTCAAAATTGGGAGAGCTGTCCTACAGACTAGTCAAGCAGCAGCCTGACATCGTCATACTCACTGAGTCATATATCCTAGCCAATGACCAGACTCCCTCCTCAGCAAAGGGAGCAGCACAGTGGTATACAGTGGGGAGGGAGTGGCTCTGGGTGTCCTCAACATTAACTCTGGACCCATGAAGTCTCATGGCATCAAGACAAATTGGAAGTGCTTCATTTTGCTTATGTTGTAACAATCATAAGAAGGAGTATTGTGGTTATCGAATGCTAAATTAGATCTTATCCTGCAAGGTCTCTCTTGACTTTGATCCTTTCATTCAGGTACCCAAGCAATACAAAAACTGAATAACAGCTGATAAATGTATATTGTTTATGCCATTGATTTTAATACTTGTACAACTAAAAGACACATTTAAAAAAAATTAGTTTTAGAGTATAGTTCACAGACAAGGTCTAAATTTAAGTTCTGTAGGAATACAAAACTACTGATCTGTGCTTTATGTATGCTGGAAGTGCAGCTGTCAAGAGTTACACTGCAGATTATGCTTCACACTTGCCCAACCAGGAGAGGTCTCTGTGTATGCATTCAAACACAAATATGCAATGATCATTGGCCTGAAGCATTAATCCTGTTTCTCTCTCGTTATGACCGAGGCTGGGGGAGTGCACTGTTAATTCAGTCCCACTTCTCCACAGGTCACAACATATATTTAAATTTTCCTGCTCAACGAAACTGTCAATCAGATACACTATTTTTTTTACCCCAGAATAAAGCAACCAACCAGGTTTTTTTAAATAAACAACAAAATTATCTGTTTATTATACCCCATGTCTTAATCAATGATAAAGTAAACATACACGTGGATTGAAATATTAAAGCCCCTTATTTTTATCCTAGCCCTCACACATACACTCACATGCACAGCTGGTTAAGCGGGGGGGAAAAAAGGATTTTTGTTTACAACTGTAACAAGGAAATAGAAGGAACAAAAAAAAAACACGTAAGCATAAAAGAAGGTATGGAAGTAAGTCCTTAGTTTTAGTGAGGTGTCCCGAAGGCAAATAGGTAGCAGCCACCAGGAATCTTCAGTTCTTTCCAGGCAATGTTGATGAACTGTCTGGGTAGGCTTTCAAGAGATGCGGCTACAGAAGGTAAAACGTAGGTTTTACATTAGGTGTGCAACAACAAAAGTTTCATGTGCAGCTTCCTCAAGATTTCAGCATCCATGGAATCCTTTTCAGTTTTTAAAATATAGGTTCTCAAGTTTTAACAAAAATTGAAAACCTTCATAACACACTCCACAGATGTTTCCTGACCTGCTGAGTGCTTCTAGTATTTTCTGTTTCTATTTCAGATTTCCAGAATCCTCGGTATTTAGCTTTTGTACAAATATGCGCAGCTTCACTGCTTCTTGTGGCTATTTTATGACATTTCTCATATCATTACAAGACTTGAAGATGAGTTTATAAAGTCGCTAGGAAATCCAACAGACTGCCAAAAAATATTTTTTCAACCCGGCTTCAAACTGTTGAGATGTATTCACAACGGAGTTCACAAATCTATATTTAGTGCACTTGTGAGTCCAGTAGGACACTACCTCAAGTTAGACTGTCACTTTCACATTAGTGTGCTTCTAAGGCCACTGCACATCTACCTGAAAGTGACAATATAATTGCAGTTTTACTTGTATGCTGACAAATCTATGCAGAACTTGAGCATAGCACAAATGGTGCTTTTACTTTCAGGAAGAAATTATTTTTGTACAGTACTTATCACAAATATACCTGGGATTTCTTTCTTGGATTCCAAAGGAGCAATACAAACTTTCCATTACTTAGAAAATATGTTCACTTCCATATCACAATACTACAAAGTAATGACTGAATTTTTGTTTCTCCCTGAAGTTTAAGCAGTCTTATCAAACCAAATGGAAATGGAGTGACATTTAGATCTGGATTGGATACAGGATTAGACAGTGGAGCTTCTGCCATTGACATAGATTCTGCTATTGATGGAGCAATGCAGATGGTAAGATAAAAATAACATAAATTATTATTAAAGCTCTGGGTGGTAATTGTTTATATAATGTTGAGTGTTTCACACTTGTGCTTAGTGCCTTTATTAAATCTGAATTGACTCTGTTTTTGCAACAGAATGAAAATTTTGTAGCGGAGGCAGGAAAGCAACCAGTTACTTTTGAAAATCCCATGTTTGGAACAAAGGAAAATGTTTCCAGTGAGCCTCCTGCAGTCCAGCAATCAGCGGTAACAGCAACAGAGGGCTATTGAAAAAATAAACTCATCAAATTGTAAACAATTGTATATAGAAAAATGAGTTTATTCAATTATATTCAATTTGGTTGGTGACAATTATCTATACTAGCAGACACTTCTGTAATTAATACTATCTAATTCAGAATTGCCAAGCTTCATGCACCATGTATGTATCTAAGAAGATATACTTGGTTAACATTAATTACAAGACTTTATTTATAGTGGAAAAAAATTATTGGTCTAAACTACAATACATTGTATGCTACATTTTAGGAATATAGAAAAGAACATAGGAACAGGAGTAGGCCATTCAATCCCTCAAGCCTGTTCCACTGTTCATTTAGATTATGGCTGATCTGTATATCAACTCTATTTGCCCACCTTGGTTATATATCCCCGAATACCTTTATCTGACAAAAATCTATCAATCCCAGCTTTGAAATCTTCAAGTTATCAAGCCTTAACAGCTTTTTGGGGGGAGAGAGTTCTAGCTTTCCACTAACTTTTGTGTGATGAATTGCTTCCTGGAATCACCCTGAATGACCTGCTACAGAATTATATATGCTTCTGTAATGAACAAGGGAGCTAAAAATATTTTTTTTCCTCCTCTATTCTGTTCCGGACTTTCCAACCAGAGGAAATTGTTTCTGTCAACCCAATCAATTCCTTTAATCACCATAAATATCTCAATTAGATCACCTTTTAGTCTTCTATACTCAAGGGAATACAAGCTTAGTCTATGCAACCTTTTTTTCCTTAATTTAATGCTTTCAGCCCGGTATAATTCTGGTGAGTCTGCAGTGCACCCCTCCAAGGCCAATATATTTTCCCTGAGGTGTGGTATTCTGGAATTGAAGGCAGTACTCCAGATCCAGTCTAACCAGAGCTTTGTACAATGTAGCGTAACCTCCACCTCTTTATATTGTACCATGCTCACTATTTGGTTAACCCAATGTGTGGGAGCTGAAGGCCCAGTTAGCCGATTGGATTTAGTCATATCTAGTTAGATATCAAATTTGGTTCAAGGTATTTAATTTATATAATATTTAAACTGTCCAGTAAAATTTTGCATTTAGATTTTTTTTTCATTTTGAAGGTAATGTATTTGATATTTTTTTGTCTAGGATATGGTGGCAGTTGGTGGGGAAACAAATGGAAGCAGTTTTGACAATCCCATCTATACCTCCATGCCTCCTTTTGTGGACAAACCTATTTCAACTAGATCACAAACTCAGGTAAAAGCAATGGTGAATTTGTATGAAGGGTTTTCTTTATGTAGTAACTTTTGAAGCTCAAACGTATGCGTGTATACGTATATATATCTGAGAATGATATGTGTCATCAAGAGTAACTAGTGGGTAGAGAAGGCTATTGAAATTCAATGTTACTGCATGACATGCGTAACTTCTTCCAGGCCACCAAGACCATGGATAGACCAAAAACAAATGGTCCCTCTCCCCTCCGAGCTGAAGATGGCATTATTCTTCTCACTACAGACCAGTTACTTTGACGTCAGTAGCAGGGAAAACGTTAGAATCTATCATAAAGGATTACAAAATAGTGATATGATTGGGCAGAGTCAACATGGATTTATGAAAGGGAAATTATGTTTGCCAAACCTGTTGGAGTTTTTGAGGATGTTACTTGTAGCATAGATAAAGGATGTGGATGTGGTGTATTTGGATTTTCAGAAGGCTTTTGATAAGGTCCCACACAAGAGGTTAGTAAACAAAATTAGAGCACATGGGATTGAGGGTAATATACTGGTATGGATTGAGAATTGGTTAACAGACAGAAAGCAGAGAGTAGGAATAAATGGGTCATTCTTAGGATGTTAGAATGACAGGCTTTTACTAGTGGGATATCGCAAGGATCAGTGCTGGGGCCACAGCTGTTCACAATCTATAGAAATGATTTGGATGTGTGGACAAAATGTAATCTTTCCAAATTTGTTGATGACACAAAACTAGGTGGAAATGTAAGTTGTAAGGAGGATGCAAGGTGGCTTCAAGGGAACTTGGACAGACTAAGTGAATGGCCAAGAACATGGCAGATGGAATATAATGTGAATAAGTGTGAAGTTATCCACTTTGGTAGAAAAAAGCAGAAAGACAGAGTATTTCTTAAAGGCTGCATTTGCTGACAATGTAACCACTAGGTGGCGCTGCAACGACACATGCGTAAATGCAGCCTCTGCCAGTAAAATGTCGCAATCTGCGACGTCAGGCAGCTGCCAGAATTAAAGATGGCGCTGCTCAAATAATCACAAGATGGCAACCTAAACACACTGCAGCACACAATGGCCGGAGAGGGGGGGGAGCGAGCGGGCCAGGGAGGGAGCAGGGAGGGGAGGGAGCCGCCTGGGGAGGGGAGGGGAGGGAGTGGGGAGGGGAGGGAGCGGGCCGGGGAGTGGAGGGAGTAAGTGGGTGGGCGGGCAGTGAACGAGCGGGTGGGTGGGTGAGCCAGCGGTCGGGAGTGTGGCGGTGGGTGGTGAGCGAGCGGTCGGGGCTGTGAGCGAGCGGGCGGGCGGCAGGGGTCGGGAGCGGGCTGCGGGGGGAAGGAGGAGAGCGCAACCGCCACCAGCAAGGTCTTGGGCAGCGCTGTCCCTGCTCCCCCCCATCCCCGCTCTCTCCCCTCTCCTCCCACCCCCGCTCTCTCCCCGCTCCCCAGATCCCCCCTCCCCCAACCCCTGCTCTCTCTGGCCCAGATCCCCCATCATCTGCCCGCATTACGCGATGACATCTTCTGCGCATGCGGCAACCCTATCTGCCCGCGTTACGCGATGACGTCATCTGCGCATGCGCCAACCAGTCCTGGCACTGCAGAACGCAGCGCATGCACAGAGGGTAGGAACCAATTTGCGCATGTGCGCATATTGGCGCAGTTGGATGACGTCAGCTGACGGCTGCGTTGTCAATAATTGCTGTGTTTCTTAAATGGTGAGAGGTTGGGAAGTGTTGATGTCCAAAGGGACCTGGGTTCATGAGTCACTAAAAGCTAGCATGCAGATGCAGCAAGCAATTAGGAAAGCAAATGGTATGTTGGCCTTCATTACAAGAGGTTTTGAGAACAGGGGTATAAAAACTTGGTGAGTCTTCACCTGGAGTACTGTGTACAATTTTGGTCTCCTTATCTAAGGAAAGATATACTTGACGTAGAGGGAGTGCAATGCAGGTTCACCAGACTAATCCCTGGGATGGAGGGATTGTCTTATGAGGAGAAATTGAGGAAACTGGGCCAGTATTCTCTAGAGTTTTGAAGAATGAGAGGTGATCTCATTGAAATTTACAGACTCTTACAGGGTGGATGGATACAGGATGTTTCCCGGCTGGTGAGTCTAGAACCAAGTGACGTAGATTCAGAATAAGGGGTAGAAGGGGTAGGCCATTTCAGACTGAGGTGAGGAGGAATTTCTTCAAAGGGTGGTGAATCTTTGGAATTCTCTACCCCAGAGGGCTGTGGCAGCTCAATCATTGGGCATGTCTAAGATAGAATTAGATAGATTTCTGGATACTAATAAGATCAAGAGAAATGGGGAAAGCAATGTGGCGTTGAGGTAGATGATCAGCCATGATCTAATTGAATGGCAGAGCAGGTTCGATGGGCTGAATGACCTACTCCTATTCCTATGTTCCTATGTCTCACTTTTCAAGAAGGATGTAAATCAATTTGTGGGAACAATAGAGGCATATCCCTTCTGTCCGCAGTGGGGAAGATTCTCACACAAGTCCTCCTGAACTGCCTCCTACTCCGGAGACCCAGGCTGGGATTTATTGTAGCCCCCCCGAAACGGGGTCAGAGATGGGGGGGTGGGGTGCAAGGAATTTTGCAACTGGTAGCGGAGGGGGCAGAGAGCCTGTTGCCTCCCCGTCGCCAACTGATCTTCCTGGGGGCAGGATAGGCCGATGGCCTTCCCGTCCAGAGGCCAATTGAGGCCCATAAATGGCCTATTAACAGCCAGTTAAGGGCCTCCTCCTGCTGCTACCGCTGGGGTCATACCAGTGGCGGCAGTTGCCTCCACCATGCGGGGAGGACACCTTGCAACATGAGGCATCTCCTGTGGGCTTGGAAGGGAGGAGTCCCTCATTCGTGGGCAATTTGTGGCCCCCAGAGGACCCTCACTGGGAGGAAATTTACCCCCCCAAGAACCCCTTGCCCCTGGAAGGCACGAGCACCCCCACACCCCCTCGCCGGGGCCTTCCAGACTTGCCCCAGCAACCCTGCCTCACTTACCTCTAGTCTGGGGTTCCAGCGCTGGATCTGGGTACAAGGCATCTACTTGTGGTGGCGCTGCTGAAGCTGTTGAGCTGCCAGCCCTCTGATTGGGCAGCTCTTGAAGGCAGTATCCTTGTTTTTAAAGGGACGGGGATCCCAGCTCCTGAAAATCTGATTTAAAAAAAGACCAGAGGATCGCTCTGGGGGCAGGGGGTGGTGGTGGGTGGGAGCTCAAAAAGGCAGAGGCAGAGATGCCCCCATCTTTTCGACCCAGTGCCAGGAGCCCCACCTCCAACACAAAATCTAGTCCCCAATGTGGTTTCCGGTGATCCAAGTGAACCACAGATATGATCTTTGTCGCTCAACAAATCCAAGAAAAGCTCCTCAAACAAAGCAAAGAACTCTATATGGTTTTTATTGATCTGTCAAAGGCCTTTGGTTCCATCAACCGCGAAGCTATTTGGAAAATCCTCCAGAGGCTTGGATGTCTAGCAAAATATGTTACAATCCCACGGCTCTTGCATGACTGTATGACAGCACGTGTCTTTTGCAATTGATTGGAGACCAAGCCCTTTCATATCTGAATGGGTGTCAAGCAAGGCTGAGAGGTTGTGCCAACTCTCTTCACTATTTACCTCATGGTCATGGAACTCATTCATGACCAACTTCCACAAGCGGTCATGATTGAGTTGCGACTCAATGGGAAGCTTTTCAACCTTAACAGGCTGAGAGCCAAGACTAAAGTGACTCTCCAGCACATTCACGACTTACAATATGCCGACGATTATGCAGTTGTGGCCCACATTGCAAGTGACATTCAGACTATCCTCACCCTCGTCAACTAAGCATACAAAAGGCTTGGTCTCTCACTCAACATCAGCAAGACCAAAATCCTACAGCAGCGCTCAACTGGACAAGCACCTAAATCTCCAGCTATTGTTATTGATGGGGAGACTTTAGAAATCATTGAACACTTCCCATATCTCCACAGCTACCTTTCTCAAAATGTTACCTTCGAGGAGGAGGTCCGGTACAGAATCGGCTATGCCATGCAGCCTTCCGAAAATTGCGCAACCGTGTCTTCAACAACAGAGATCTCCATGAGGACAAAGGCTTTAGTCTACAATGCTGTTGTTGTCACCACTCTTCTATATGGCAGTGAGACTTGTGCCACTTACCAAAGGCATTTCCGGTTGCTGGAGAATTACCACCTACAGGGGGAGGTCACCCAGGGAAACAAGACAATCTCCCTGTGGACTTGAGGAGTGTGGGGAGGGCTGTCCACCATAGGCAATCTGTGGCTCACGGAGGGCCCGTGTTGGCAAAAAAGAGCAGCTCCCTTAACAACCCAACCACTCCTGCACTCATCACCCATCACCAGGGCCTGCCGGACTGGCCCTAGCGACCTTACCTTACTTACCTGAAGTCCAGGACTCTAGCAATAGGCCTGGTTCCATGGTCCCCTGTAGTACTAGCAGTGGCCACCATTCCTGGGGGCACTGTTGATCCTACTGAGCTGCCGGCCCGCTGATTGGGTGGCAGCTCTTGGAGGTGGAATCCTTGTCCTTAAAGGGACAGGGATCTTGGCGCCGTGCACTCAATTATCCGAATGCCATTGACTCACGCTGGGGGTCTCCAAATGTTCATGGCAGGATTCCCACTGTCTGTTCAGCCCGGCTTCGGGATCTCTGCTGGCACGCCAAAATTCAGCCCTAGGAAGGCATTTGGCCCATCCTGTCTGAGCTGATGCCAGCTCTACGTTGAAGTATCTACTGTAATCTGATTTCTTGCTGTTTCCCTAAATTGTCACTTGCTGTTTCAGACGTGGGCTCTGGATGCCTCTTTTTTTTCTGCCTTTACCAATAATGTGAATGGCACACCTCCAGTGCCTAATGAGCATTGCCTGCCATATTAGATGCTTAGGTACCAATTCTGTCTGATAAATGAGTGCACGCCATGAAATTTCACAGTCAGTACCTTTTTCAAATACAACTCTAGGAATGTATACATTCTGATGTTGAAATTAATGTCATTTTGTTCTTTCAGGAATCAAAGTGGAATTTTTTCAAAAGAAAACCCAAACAAGGCACAAATTTTGAAAACCCTGTGTATGCAGAGGTAGCTCTTCTTTCACCTTGTTAACAATGAATTTTGTTTTTTATTTTGTAACACTTTGGATAATTTAGTTTAGAAAAACTGTCCTTGATACGCCACACAGTTTCAAAATTAAAGAACAAAACAGGTATGCTTGAATATTAATATTTAGTGCAGAATTGTTGGAAAGTTAAGTTCGGTTCATGTTTAAACTTGGATAAAGTTAAAAATGAACATTTTGTATAATCAAGTGAGAACATTGTTTTTTTAAGTGCATCTTTTTACAAAGGGGTTAATTTTGGAATAGTTGCACTTTTCCGTTGTATTTTAACATTTTGGCCAATCCTGCGATGAAACAATGGGAATGTGATTCCTTTCTAACACCGTGCATAGTTCACAGAATCAGGAGAATAGACATCAGTGCACTTTGCACTGAGCTCGCAATTCTATAGGAGAATTTTCTTTTTAATATTGGCAGTGTTTTGTCCCTGTGCAAACATAATTACACACTACAAATTAATTGGTCCCACTCTGGATTCCCCATTATTTTGCATCACAGCTGCACAACTATTTAAATGGGCACTGGGAGGCTTACAAGTTGTTGAAAAACTCTACCATTTAAAGCAAGGTTTCCAAATTAGTGAAAGGTACATTCTGGCTGTGGCTTTAGACAAGTTACTGAACTTTCAGCATTAGAGTCAGTGTTATTTTTCTGAGGAGAACAGAGAGGCAGGTGCAATGGCACAACAGGTGCTTAATACTCAACCGCAGGCAGCCCAGGAGCTAACATCATACGATCCAAGCACAACTAATTAGGCATGGCAGAAGAGTGATGCCTTTGCCTTTCAACAGGAAAGCAATGACGAAGTTGCACCATATACAGACTTTGGATACCAGTTGAGGCTGAGAGTTGAACTCTATATTCCTTTGGTTGGCAGTACAACATTGGTGCTACAAAGCAACCATATCAATTTTATGGTTCCTCTTCCTCCACCAGAATCAATTCTAGAAGCAAGACACTGTTTAGTTGAATTGAATTGGCTAATCTGTAATTTCCTATATTAATGATGTAGAAATCAATCCAATAATGGGTATTCTAAAGGAAAAATTACTTGGGGTAGTTTCCTTAATGGATTGCGTGTAATAGAATTTTAATGCATGGGTGTCTTTTTTTTCTACTTTCTAGTGCCAGAAACCTCAACAGGCAAACATTCCAACTGAGGAAACCTCTGCCACTTCTCATACTTTTGGATTACCTCCAAGTAAGCCATATTCAAAAAAAGATGAGCCTTCGACATACAGTCCTACAGAGAATACTTTCAAAGATACAGCTACTCTTGTCAAAGAGGATTCAAATGCATAATTCAGTGCTTAACTGGAGAAAAAGAGACAGACTTTCCTATGATACATTATATTTTTATATACAAGCAGCATATTTGGATATGTCAGAAATATTTAGGTACACAAAACCTTTGAAAGATAATTAGTTTGAGCCAATAGCTGTAATAAGAGGTGGTCTGTCTGTTCCTTTGCCTTCAGTAATGTTTTATGCCAACTATTATCTTTTTTTGTTTTTTGTTTGTGAAGACTTTTTAATCCAGAGGTACTTTATGTATTTCTTTGCACTGGACCTGTGTAAAAGTATGAGATATGTAATGTTATAAATATGTTGTACAATTTGTAAATTTTTGAAAGATTATGTCAATAATGTTGCTAAGGGTAAGGCTGATTTATATGAAAGCTTGCAATCTGGGAAACCTAAAGATTGAGGTGAGACTACTGACTTTAATTTTAGAAAAGGTAATTCTAAATGTGAAAACTACTGAGCTTGCTGTATGGAGAAATTCTTCACAAACACATTTTGATAAAACGAAATGGCAGAATACATATATAAAATAAAATATGTACACTGGAGTTTTTGCATTTCAATAATTTGTACACAGTGAAACCTGTAATAAATGGTCACTTGCCAAACTAAGCAGTACAAGCTGTTAATCACAGAAAACTGGATGTGTGAACTAGGTACACTCCATTTCAGGTAATAAAGAAGCTCTTTCCAAAAATGTCCATTCAATTATTCAAAATGTAACGTTCATAAAAGTTTTTTGTTGCATAATTTTTTCTTTCTGTTAGTTCTGATTAAAGTTTCTTCTGAAATGTAAACAATTTTATTTTGTTCATTGTTAATTAGTTGTAATTCAGCAGGCTGTTGAAGTGATGAACTTAACCGTATAAGGGAAAGCACTCTAGAACACTAATGTGTCATGTACAAAAAAGGAAGCTACAGAACTTATAGAAACCTGGTAAAATGCATAATCTGAAGACAATAAACTTACCCTATTAGGCTAAAACAATCACAGCAATTGCTTTATAGCCTTTTTTTGTGTGGAGGAGATACAGGAACAGATTTTTTTTAAATGTCATTGAGGAAACCATGTGCCATTCATTTTTTAATAATTAATTTACCTTAGTGTAGCAGAGATAGACAGTCATCATCACTGACTTAGATTGAACCCTAGTTCCTCTTAATCAAAGCTTGAAACCAGAGAGGAAGAGCAGAGTTTGTTCCTGGCTCCAAAACATTATATGTCCTTTGAAAAAACATCTATCGAGGGAAACGTCTATGAAAAAGATACAATTCTGAACACTTAAGCTTTCAAAAGAACCAAACAAAATTAGTTTATTCTGCTTCAGTCATAAATGTGAGTAAAAACATCAGTTTAATTATAAAATGCTTTGTCCATCTTATACCCTTGGTAATTTTTCAACTGTCTTTAACTACTGGAGCAAATATACCCAAAAGACTGTTGCTAAAAGTAGTTTGGGATTGTCTGTATTCCTTTAATTACAATCAACTACGCAGTGAAAAGTAAATGCAATTTAAAAAAAAAAAGAAAAATAGAATTAATGGGAAATGCAGCAGTGGATGCGTGTGACTGTTAATACAGATTCCACTGTAAATATATACCTCACGTGATCAACTCTCAAATGATTAGGCCAGATATAATATCCTATCCTATCCTATCCTTCATGAATCAAGGAATGATTGGGATGGCCATTCATCTTCGCATACTTCACACTGAAGTACAATTCCAACTGGCATTGTCCTGCAAATGGCCTAGACTAGCTGCCTAAATTTATTAGTTAAAGGCCTGCAAATCTACTCAACATTGCTTGTACTTAATGTGATTATAGTTTTATATATTTTACATCATAAGAAATTGAATATTTTAGAATCCTTTGTATGTTAATTTTGATGGATTTTTCTAATTAGGGTGGAATTTATATTGTTCTTTGATTAAAAAATATTTCTGTCACTGGAAAAAATCTACTGCTGAACAAATCTAATAAATTTTGTTATTTTATCATACTTCATTATCCTTTAGTTCTTTTTGTAGAAGAGAATTTGAGGGAAAATTCTTTGAAACATCATCTCCTTGGGAGAAATTTTCTGTTAATTATTTTCATGTATATTGCTTGCTAAGATGATTTCCTGAATAGCTTCTATTCACATCATGGGGCTGAATTTTATGAGTGCGCGGCAAATCGCAGCAGAGCACTTTGAAGTCTGTCGCTGATCCCCATGATATTTCGTGTGGGGGCTCATTAAAATGGAGGGGGCGGAACGGCTGCCCCCGGTGACATAGAGGGGCCGTCCGTCCCTGGTAATGGCGTCCGGCGACACCGCTCAGGTGCCAGTGCAATTTTTAAAGGGCTTCAAGCCCTGCAGTAACATTTGAATTTTTAAAAGAGAAGTTCATTGCACATTTGTATAAAAACCTAAGTAAAAGCTAAAATCCCCTCTTCCACCCCACCAATGTTTGTTTTTGAGCCTATCCCACCCAATATAAACTTAATTCCCAACCCAAACTTTCCCCCCCCAAACCTTGTTACCTTTGCCCTTCAACCCCTTCCTACCATCCCTTCAGCCAATAGAAAGTGTTTTCCCCACTTGCACCCTCTCACCCTGAAAATTTCACTCCTCCCCACTAGTGTCATGCCTCGGTTCTCCGTATGGGAATCTGAAGGCACAGGAGTTCCAGTCAATGGCCGGAATATCTACATGAGATGGCCATCGCTGCTAGGTAAGTATCTATGTATTCATTTTAATTTCAATAGCATATGTAGATTAAGGCTCCGCTGCCGCCGGTAAAATGTGGTGGGGTCTTCCTGGCATCGAGGGTCATGGCAGGTTTCTCCTGGTAGAATTTTCCAGGCGCCCCAGTCATAACTCCAAGGGCTGGGAGTGATGTGACAATTTTAATTTTTGGGGCGGTCTCAATCAACTTACCTGGCAGGGGAGAAACAATGATCAGTGGCCCTTGATCCTGTCCCAGGTATTTTTTGAGTAAAATGGCTGTAATCAATTCTGGAGCTTCAGGCCAGGGAGTGCGTGACACTGTTCAGTTGGTAGTGAAGGATAAGGAAGGAGATGCACCGGTTGACCGTACCTTCTTCATCAAGAGAATCCTCATTGATTGCTGCGGATTCCAAGCTATGGACATCTTCTGCCTGCAGGACTTCCCCAGCAGTGGATATTTCGACGCGACGTTCAAGAATTTGGCAGGATGCATCAAGTTCCTGAAGGTGTTCAAGGAGAGAGGGAGCCTGGCACCGCTGTCCATCCTCACAGTGGAGCCACTCTTCACGCTGCTGTCAAAATGTGACCGGGTGGTGACAATTCACCTCTACAACCCCCATGTTCCTGTCGTGAATGTACTCACCTTCCTCACCAGGTACGTCAAGGTGGCTGGCAGCAGCACTGATGTCAGTGACCCATTTGGTATTTGGACCAGTAAGCGGCAGATCAAGGTGACCTTGAAGGTCGATGCCAACGGAGCCATCATCCACCCTCCCTCCAGCTTCGCTATCGGGGGAAGTCGAGGCTTCTTGGTCTATGCGGCGCAGCCCAGAGTTTGTCGCACTTGTGGAAAATCTGGTCACATGACCGCTAACTGCAGCACAGTCGTCTGCAAGAAGGAAGGCCATCAGACCAAGGACTGTAAGCAGAGTACGTGTTGCAACCTGTTCGGTGAGGCAGGCCAGCTCTACAAAACCTGCCCCAAACATTGCCTCTGTTATGCTCAGGCAGCAAGGTCCAAGGAAAGGCCGAGAGAAGGAACGGCGAATGCGTCTGGTGCTGGGAAGGAGACAAGTAATCCTCTCCACAGCAAGGAAAGTCTACCTGAGAAGGAGAAGAAAGGGGAGGCAGCTGAAACCCAGCAAACTAACACCTAACCTGTGCCCGGAAACCCCTCCTCCACAGACAGAATCAATGGAGGAGGAGGCAGCAGATGGACAAACAGGTCAGTGGCAAGTGGTACAAAGGAAAACCACAAAGAAAAAACCACCTAAAGCAGAACAGGCCACAACCAAACCAGTGGCAAGAGGAGGCTACCATCTGAGACAGACTACAGCAGCTCCTCCTCACTGGACGAGGAAGTGTCGGAACAACGGCACCTGCAAAAGAAGAGGTAGAACTCAAAGGAGCTGGGAGATAAAGCCCCCCAGCCCCGAGCACTGGAAGCTGTAATAGGCCCAGCGCTCCCCAAACCCAAAGCGCCAAACCTAGCGACATGCCCAGCACATCCCAGCTCTGGGATACCGAGAGCAACGACACGTCTGGCGCATTCCAGCTCCGGGAAGGCGGGAGCAGTGATGTTTTCGAGGAGGAACAGAGGGGAAAGACACCAACAGCAGAGGACAGCCCAATCCTTGCTGTCTGCAAGACCGCCCCCAATGTCACCCCAGCGGAACAAACCCTGTATGGGAAACAAGGAGGGGTTTCTGAGCCCAATGAACGTGAAACAGCTGGTATACACTATGGGTATGCAGGAACATACCAAAGGACTGGGACTAGCAAGGACAAATGGTGTGGGAAGCAACAACTAACTTAAAAATGGGTATAAGGATTGCTTCAATTAACGTGCGTAGCATTATATCCACTACACGATGTGTTTCAACCTTGGGCTACCTCGCAAAGGACAAAGCCGACTTATTGTTTCTGCAAGAGTGTGGAATACCACATCTCAGCACCAACAGGCAATGGTTGCAATGGTGGTCCCACGGGCCATCGATCTGGTCAGGAGAAAATGATTCCCATTCTTCCAGCCTGGGTATATTGCTGCAGGGAGGTAACTTCACCATCTCCGAAGTTAAGGAGGTGGTGGGCGGTCGCCTCCTTGTAGCAGATGTAATGTACAACAATGCTCCGCTCCGGTTCATCACCATGTACGCCCCAGTTCAATGCAGCGATGGCTAACCGTCTTCCAGCAGCTCCCACTGCTGCTGGCGACGACCAGGCTGGTCATTCTCGGCGGTGGCTTCAGCTGCATTATCGATGCAGCTGGATGATCGGGCAATGACGACAGCAAACTGGATGCTACATCCAGATTCCGAATGGAAACAGTAAAAGATGCCAAGCTGCACGATGTCTTCAGAAAACCTGCAGACGGAGCGCAGTGTAGATATACCTGGTCAAGATCGGACGGGTCTGCCCCTTCCAGGATTGACTTCCTGTTTGTGTCCCGTGCTGTCACGGTCAGATCCACCGACGTCAAGCCGGTGTTTTTAGAACAAAGAACAGTACAGCACAGGAACAGGCCATTCGGCCCTCCAAGCCTGCGCCGATCTTGATGCCTGCCGAAACTAAAACCTTCTGCACTTCCGGGGACCATATCCCTCTATTCCCACCCTATTCATGTATTTGTCAAGATGCCTCTTAAACGTCATTATCGGATCTGCTTCCACCATCTCCCTCGGCAGCAGGTTCCAGGCACTCACCACCCTCTGTGTAAAGAACTTGCCCCGCACATCCCCTCTAAACTTTGCCCCTCTCACCTTAAACCTATGTCCCCTAGTAACTGACTCTTCCACCCTGGGAAAATGCTTCTGACTATCCACTCTGTCCATGCCTCTCATAACTTTGTAAACCTCTATCATGTTACCCCTCCACCTCCGTCGTTCCAGTGAAAACAATCCGAGTTTATCCAACCTCTCCTCATAGCTAATGCCCTCCAGACCAGGCAACATCCTGGTAAACCTCTTCTGTACCCTCTCCAAAGCCTCCACGTCCTTCTGGTAGTGTGGCGACCAGGATTGCACGCAATATTCTAAGTGTGGCTTTACTAAAGTTCTGTACAGCTGCAGCATGACTTGCCAATTTTTATACTCTATGCCCCGACCAATGACGGCAAGCATGCTGTATGCCTTCTTGACTACCTTATCCACCTGCGTTGCCACTTTCAGTGACCTGTGGACCTGTACGCCCAGATCTCTCTGCCTGTCAATACTCCTTAGGGTTCTGCCATTTACTGTATACTTCCCACCTGCATTAAACCTTCCAAAATGCATTACCTCACATTTTCTCTGACCATTGCCTCGTACTGGCTGACTGTCACTTACAGGATGACCAGCGGGTTGGCAGGCGAACATGGAAGCTCAATGCTACACTGCTAACCCCAGAGAACGTTGAGGAACTCAAAAGGAATTACAAAGGTTGGAGAACCGTGAAACCCCTCTTTGAGTCTCCAGTTCACTGGTGGGAGGCGATCAAGGAGAACATCAAGAGGTTCTTTGTCTTCTAAGGTGTTCAGAGGGCGAGAGAGAGAGACAGAGGGAAATGTCCCAACTCCAGAAAAGAATGCAAAATCTGCTCCGGCTGCAGTCGATGGGGTTGAGGTCAAGGAGGATCTCCATGAGGTGAAGAGCCAGCAGGCCTCGTTTTTTTTGATTTGATTTGATTTAGAGATACAGCACTGAAACAGGCCCTTCGGCCCACTGAGTCTGTGCCGACCAACAACCACCCATTTATACTAATCCTACATTAATCCCATATTCTCTACCACATCCCCACTGTTCTCCTCCCACCTACCTACACTAGGGGCAATTTTTAATGGCCAATTTACCTATCAACCTGCAAGTCTTTGGCTGTGGGAGGAAACCGGAGCACCTGGCGGAAACCCATGCCGTCACAGGGAGAACTTGCAAACTCCACACAAGCAGTACCCAAAACTGATACGGGTTGCTGGAGCTGTGAGGCTGCGGTGCTAACCACTGCGCCACTGTGCCGCCCATTGCCATGTTCTTTGCCACGGAGGCCTCCAAGATCATCATCCGGTCCAGAGTCTGCACCATTGAGCAGGATGAGACGTGCTCGCGTTAATTCTTCCAAAAGTTACACAGAGAGAGCTCTGTTATCAGCAGCCTGAAGGAAGAGGATGGCTCGCTAACGTCTTCGCAGTCCGACAGTCTAAGGATCAGCAAAATCCTTTTATGCTGGGCTGTATGACGTGAAGCCCACAGACAGCAGAGCCTCCCAGTCCTTCCTGTCATCTATCACAGAGGTCTTAGATGACAGCATGAGGGAGAGACTGGACAAGCCGCTAACTCATGAGGAGCTGACAAAGGCCATCAAGTCCTTCGAGACAAGTAAAACCCCCGGAAGCGATGGCTTACCGGTTGAGTTGTATTCAGCTCTGTGGGACTGGGTCGGCCCAGACCTGCTGGAAGTATACGAGAGTATGGTCCTGGACGGCAGCATGTCAGAATCCATGAGGAAAGACATCATCACCCTAATCTACAAGCAGAAGGGGGAGAGGACAGAAATCAGTAATTGGCGGCCCATCTCACTGCTTAATGTTGACTGCAAGATTCTGTCCAAATTCATCGCCACTCAAGTCAAGTCTGCTCTGGAGTTGGTGATTCACCCTGACCAGACCTGTACTGTACCCAGCAGGAAGATCTCTGAGGATGTAACTAGTAGAATTGATGAGGGAGAGCCAGTGGGTGTGGTTTATTTGGACTTTCAGAAGGCTTTCGACAAAGTCCCACAAAAGAATAAAGCACATGGGATTGGGGGGGGGGTAGTGTATTGCGATGGATAGAAAATTGGTTGGCGGACAGGAGACAAAGAGTAGGGATAAATGTTTTTTTGTTCCGAATGGCAGACAGTGACTAGTGGGGTACCGCAGGGATTGGTGCTAGGACTCCAGCTATTCACAATATATATTAATGATTTAGATGAGGGAACTAAATGTAATATCTCCATAATTTGCAGATGTCACAAAACTGGGTGGGAGGGTGAGTTGTGAGGAGGATGCAGAGAGGCTTCAGGGTGATTTGGACAAGTTGAGTGAGTGGGCTAATGCATGGCAGATGCAATATAATGTGGATAAATGTGAGGTTATCCACTTTGCTAGCAAAAACAGGAAGGCAGATTATTATCTGAATGGCTATAAACTGAGAGAGGGGAATATGCAGCGAGACCTAGGTGTTCTCGTACACCAGTCGCTGAAGGTAAGCATGCAGGTGCAACAGGTGGTAAAAAAGGCAAATGGTATGTTGGCCTTCAGAGCGAGAGGATCCGAGTACAGAAGCAGGGGTGGCTTGCTGCAATTATACAGGGCTTTGGTGAGGCCACACCTGGAATATTGTGTGCAACTTTGGTCTCTTCATCTGAGGAAGGATGTTCTTGCTATAGAGGGAGTGCACCAAAGGTTTACCAGACTGATTCCTGGGATGGTGGGACTGACATATGAAGAGAGATTGAGTCTGTTAGGATTATATTCGCTGGAGTTCAGAAGAGTGAGGGGGGATCTCATAGAAACCTATAAAATTCTAACAGGACTTGACAGGGTAGATGCAGAAAGGATGTTCCCGATGGTGGGGGAGTCCAGAATCAGGGGTCATAGTCTAAGGATAGGGGGTAAACCTTTCAGGACTGAGATGAGGAGAAATTTCTTCACCGAGAGAGTGGTGAGCCTGTGGAATTCGCTACCACCCAAAGCAGTTGAGGCCAAAACAATGAATGTTTTCAAGAAGGAGTTAGATATAGCTCTTGGGTCTAAAGGGATCAAAGGGTATGGGGCGAAAGCCAGAACAGGCTACTGAGTTGGATAATCAGCCATGATCATAATGAATGGCGGAGCAGGCTCAAAGGGCCAAAAGGCCTACTCCTGCTTTTATTTTCTTTGTTTCTATGTTAGGCAATCGTATCCCTGAGTAGTGCGAGACTATGTATGGGACAGGAGGGCCCTGTCTCTCAAATTGCTCTACACAAACATCAGTAGCGCAGTCTCAATCAATGCGTAGGAATCAGAAAGTTTCCCGATCCAATCTGGAGTCAGAGAGGGCTGTCCTCTTTCCCCTGTCTTGTTTGTTTGCTGTATTGAACCCTTTCTTCAGTCTATTAGGAAGGATGCGAGCATAAGAAGGGTGACAATCCCAGGCAGTGGAGGCAGTCAGGTTAAAACCTCCCTGTACATGGATGATGTCGCCGTCTTCTGCACAGATCGGCTGTCCATTCACAGACTGATGAGCATCTGCGAGCAGTTCAAACTGGCCTCGGGAGCCAAAGTTAACCATGGCAAGAGTGAGGCCATGTTCTTTGGGAATTGTCCTTTGTCCCCTTCACTGTCAGGTCAGACTACCTGAAGGTGCTGGGGATATGATTCAGAAGGGCCGGGGCGTGCACCAAAACCTGGAGGGAGCTAGTAGCCAAGGTACACCATATGCTGAGCTGCGATCTCTCTTCATTGTGGGTAAGAACCAGGTCATCAGGTGCGAGGCCCTCATGTTGTTGCTGTACGGGGCGCAGGTCTGGCCCATACCTCATTCCTGTGCCATGGCGGTCACCTGAGCCATTTTCCGTTTCATCTGGGGATCCGAAATGGACCGGATCCGGAGGGACACAATGCTCAAACCTCTGGTTAAGGGCAGGAAAAATGTACCCAACGTCGCCCTCATCCTGATGAACACCTTTGTGTGTGGCTGCATGAAGCTGTGCGTAGAGCCCCAGTACGCAAACTCCAAGTGTCACTACATGCTGAGGTTCGATCTATCCCCAGTGTTGCGAAGGATGGGCCTGGTCACATTGCTGCGGAACGCTCCATCCAGTTGGACCGTGCCGTACCACCTATCCTTCGTGGAAAAGTTTCTGCAGAAAAACACCTTTGACTACCAATCCATCAGGTAGTGGTCTGCACGGAATATCCTCAAGGCCCTACGAGAAAAGGAGATGGTGGATCCTGTCGGATGGTTCCCCGAGCAGACTGCCAAAGTCATTTGGCAGAATGCCTCATCACCAGAACTTTCAAACAAGCACCAAGATGTAGTTTGGCTGGTGGTGAGAAGAGCCCTCCCTGTCAGATCCTTCCTGCACGCCTGGAGTCTCAGCCTCTCCGCACAATGCTCTCGAGGTGGCTGTGGTGGGGAAGAGAAGGTTGCTCACCTCCTTCTGGAATGTGTCTTTGCAAAGCAGGTGTGGAAAGAGATACAGTGTTTTTTGTCGAGGTTCATCCCAAGCAGCTCTGTAACACAGGAGTCTGTGCTCTATGGGCTGCTCCCAGGGATGCACACCGAGATAAACATCAACTGCTGCTGGAGGACCATCAATTCGGTGACAGATGCTCTTTGGTCTGCCCGAAATCTGCTGGTCTTCCAGCGCAAAGAGTTGTCCATGACCGAGTGTTGCAGACTGGCACATTCCAAAGTCCAGGACTACGTGCTGAGGGACGCACTAAAGCTTGGGGCAGCCTCGGCAAAGGCTCAATGGGGAAAGACCACTGTGTAAAGTTCTCTCACCAAGGTGAACTGAGGGGCTGGATCCATGGACAACCCCTCGAACAGTATCCAGAAAATATTTGTTTGCTGCAAAATGTACATGGCATGTAAAATGAAATGGAAGGGTTGTGAGGCAACTCACTCCTGTATTGAAGGAAACTGATCTCCTTTGCACTCTTTGTATTGTTGACTTGGTGCTGTTTGGAACTGTTTTGTGATGTATGTTTTGCAGATTTTTATGAATAAAGTATATTTTCGAAATTAAAAAAAGATATTGTAGGGCTGGCAAATTTTACTTACCTGTCAGGGGGGAGATCATGATAGTGGCCTTTGTTACCTGTCCCATGTATGCTTTGAGTAAAATGGCTGTAACCAATTCAGGCCAGGGAGGGCGTAACACCGTTTGGGTGGTGGCAAAGGACAAGAAAGGAGATGCACTGGTTCATCGTATCTTCTTCATCAAGAAAATCCTCATTGATTGCTGTGGATTCCAAGCTACGGACATCTTCTGCCTGCAGGACGTCCCCAGCAGTGGGTATTTCGACGTGACGTTCAGGAATGTAGCGGGATGCATTAAGTTCCTGAAGGTGTTCAAGGAAAGAGGAAAACCAGGCACCGCTGTCCATCCTCACAGTGGAGCCACTCTTCATGCTGCCGTCACAATGTGACCGGGTGGTGACAATTCACCTCTACAACCCCCATGTTCCTGTGGTGGATGTACTCACTTTTCTCGTCAGGAACGTCGAGGTGGCCGGCAGCAGCACTGATGTTAAGGACCCATTTGGGATTTGGACCAGCAAGCGGCAGGTCAAGGTTGCCTTGAAGGTCAATGCCAATGGAGCCATCATCCACCCTCCCTGCAGCTTCGCTATCGGGGGAAGTCGAGGCTTCTTGGGCTACACAGGGCAGCCCAGAGTTTGTCGCAACTGTGGCAAATCTGGTCACGTGGCAGCTAAGTGCAGCTCAGTCATCTGCAAGAACTGCAAGAAGGAAGGCCATCAGACCAAGGACTGTAAGCAGAGTACGTGTTGCAACCTGTTCGGTGAGGCAGGCCAGCTCTACAAAACCTGCCCCAAACACTGCCTCTGTTATGCTCAGGCGGCAAGGTCCAAGGAAAGGCTAAGAGTAGGAACGACGAATTCGACTGGTGCTTGGAAGGAGACAAGTAATCCTCTCCGCAGCAAGGAAAGTCTACCTGAGAAGGAGAAGAAAGGGGAGGCAGCTGAAACTAGCGACCTAACACCTACCCTGTGCCCGGAAAGCCCTCCTCTTCGGACAGAATCAGTGGAGGAGGAGGCAGCAGATGGACAAACAGGCCAGTGGCAAATGGTACAAAGGAACACCACAAAGAAAAAAACACCTAAAGTGGAACAGGCCACAACCAAACCAGTGGCAAGAGGAGGCTACCATCTGAGACAGACTACAGCTGCTCCTCCTCACTGAACGAGGAAGTGTCGGAATGATGGCACCTGCAAAAGAAGCGGCAATACTCAAAGGAGCTGGAATATAAAGCCCCCCAGCCTCCGCGCACTGGAAGCTGTGATGGGCCCAGCGCGCCCCAAAACCCAAAGCGCCGAACTTAGCGACATGGCCAGCGCATCCCAGCTCCGACATACCGAGAGCAATGACACATCTGGCACACTCCAGCTCCAGGATGGCGGGAGCAGTGATGTTTTCGAGGAAGAACAGAGGGGAACGATACCAACAGCAGAGGACAGCCCAATCCTTGCTGCCTATAAGACCCCCGCCCTGATGTCACCCCAGCAGAACAAAACCTGCATGAGAAACAAGGAGGGGTTTCTGAGCCCAACGAATGTGAAACAACTTGTGTACAGCAGCTTGTATGCAGGAAAATACTGAAGGACTGGGACTAGCAAGGACAAATGGTATGGGAAGCAACAACTAACTTAAAAATGGGTATAAGGATTGCTTCAATTAACGTGCGTAGCATTAAATCCACTACACGATGTGTTTCAACCTGGGACTATCTCGCCAAGGTCAAAGCTGACCTACTGATTCTGCAAGAGTGTGGAATACCACACCTCAGCACCTACAGGCAATGGTTGCTTTGGTGGTCCCACGGGCCATCGAGCTGGTCAGGGAGAAATGATTCCCATTCCTCCGGCCAGGGCATTCTGCTGCGGGGAGGTAACTTCCATCTCTGAGGTTAAGGAGGTGGTGAGCGGTCGCCTCCACATAGCAGATGTAATGTACGACAATGCTCCGCTTCGGTTGATCAACGTGTACGCCCCAGTTCAATGCAGCAAGTGGCTGACCGTCTTCCAGCAGCTCCCACTGCTGCTGGCGACGTCCAGGCCAGTCATTCTAGGTGGTGACTTCAACTGCATCATTGATGCAGCTGGGCGATCAGGCAGTGCCGACAGCAAACTAGATGCTATGTCCAGATTCCTAATGGAAGCAGTAAAAGATGCCAAGCAAACCTGCAGACGGAGCGCAGCGTAGCTACACCTGGTCAAGATCGGACAGGTCTGCCCGTTCCGTGATTGACTTCCTGTTTGTGTCCGGAGCTGTCATGGTCAGATCCACCGACATCAAGCCGGTGTTTTTCTCCGACAATTGCCGCTTACTGGCCGACTGTCACTTACAGGACGACCAACGGGTTGGCAAGGGGACATGGAATCTCAATGCTACACTGCTAACCCCAGAGAACGTTGAGGAACTCAAAAGGAATTACAAAGGTTGGAGAACCATGAAACCCCTCTTCGAGTCTCCAGTTCACTGGTGGGAGGCGATCAAGGAGAACATCAAGAGGTTCTTTATCTTCTAAGGTGTTCAGAGGGCGAGAGAGAGACAGAGGGAAATGTCCCGACTCCAGAAAAGAATGCAAAGTCTGCTCTGGCTGCAGTCAATGGGGGTCGAGGTCAAGGAGGACCACAATGAGATGAAGAGCCAGCAGGCCTTGATCTTTGCCACGGCGGCCTCCAAGATCATCTTCTGGTCCAGAGACCGCTCCGTTGAGCGGGATGAGATGTGCTCGCGTTATTTCTTCCAAAAGGTACATAGAGAGAACTCTGTGATCAGCAGCCTGAAGGAAGAGGATGGTTCGGTAATGTCTTTGCATTCCGACGTACTAAGGATCAGCAAATCCTTTTATGCTGGGCTGTAGACGTGAAGCCCACAGACAGCAGAGCCTCCCAGTCCTTCCTGTCATCCATCACAGAGGTCTTAAATCACAGCATGAGGGAAAGACTGGACAAGCCGCTAACTCTGGATGAGCTGACAAAGGCCATCAAGTCCTCCGAGACAAGTAAAACTCTGGAAGTGATGGCTTGCCGGTTGAGTTGTCTTCAGCCCTGTGGGACTGGGTCGGCCCAGACCTGCTGGAAGTATACGAGAGTATGCTTCTGGCCGGCAGCATGTCAGAATCCATGAGGAAAGGCATCATCACCCTCATCTACAAGCATAAGGGGGAGAGGGCAGAAATCAGAAATTGGTGGCCCATCCCACTGCTTAACGTTGACTGCAAGATTCTGTCCAAAGTCATCGCCAGTCGAGTCAAGTCTGCTCTGGAGTTGGTGATTCACCATGACCAGACCTGCACTGTATCCGGCAGGAAGATCTCTGATAGTCTCCCGCCACTCAGGGATACGGTCGCCTATGTACGGGACAGGAGGGTGGGCACATGCCTCATCAGCTTGGACCAGGCAAGGCCTTTGGCAGGATATCACACACCTACATGATGGACGTGCTTTCCAAAATGGGGTTTGGGGAGGGAATCTGCAATTGGATCAAACTGCTTTACACAAACATCAGTAGTGCAGTCTCAATCAATGGGTAGGAATCAGAAAGTTTCCTGATCCAGTCTTGTTTGTTTGCTGTATTGAACCCTTTGCTCAGTCTATTAGGAAGGATGCGAGCATAAGAGGGGTGACAATCCCAGGCAGCAGAGGCACTCGGGTTAAAACCTCTCTGTACATGGACGACATCGCCGTCTTCTGCTCGGATCCGCTTTCCGTTCACAGACTGATGAGCATCTGTGACCTGTTCAACCTGGCCTTGGGAGCCAAAGTTAACCATGGCAAGAGCGAGGCCATGTTCTTTGGGAACTGGGCTGATCGATCCTTTGTCCCCCTTCACTGTCAGGTCAGACTGACTGAAGGTGCTGAGGAAATGGTTTGGAAGGGCTGGGGCGTGCACCAAAACCTGGAGGGATTGAGTAGCCAGGGTACATCATAAACTGAGCATGTGGGAGCAACAATCTCTCTCCATTGTGGGTAAGAATCTGATCATCAGGTGCGAGGCGCTCATGTTGTTGCTGTACGTGACGCAGGTCTGGCCCATACCCCACTCCTGCGCTGTGGCGGTCACTTGAGCCATTTTATGCTTCATCTGGGGATCCGAAATGGACCGGGTCTGGAGGGACACGATGTTCAAACCTCTGGATAAGGTCGGGAAAAATGTATCCAACGCCACCCTTATCTTCCTGTGCAGCTGCATCAAGCTGTGCATAGACCCCCAGTGTGCAAACACCAAGTGTCACTACGTGCTGAGGTTCGATCTATCCCCAGTGTTGCGAAGGATGGGCCTGGTCACATTGCTGCGGAACTCTCCATCCAGTTGGACCATACGGTATCACCTATCCTTCGTGGAAAAGTTTCTGCGGAAAAACACCTTTGATTACCAATCCATCAGGCAGTGGTCTGCACAGAATGTCCTCAAGGCCCTATGGGAAAAGGGTGGATCCTGTCAGATGGTTCCCCAAGCAGAGCCAAAGCCATTTGGCAGAATGCATCATCACCAGATGTATTTTTTACAGATTTTTATGAATAAAGTATAATTTTGAAAAAAGAAGACGTTGTAGGGCTGGTAAAATTCAACCCCATATCACCAGAAGCCATAGAGTGGTTTGTCAATTTGGATTAAACCAAGCTGCAATCTTTGTATCATGTTTGACCCAAGCTGAACTTCTGATCCCATATTTTCTCCATCACAAAGACCATCTCGCTTCATCCCCATCATAATCTCCTCCTTTGTATTTGCCTCAGTCTGTCTACTTTTGAAACTCTCATCTATTATTTTATGATTACCAGATTTGATTTTTCAACGTTCTTCTGGCCAGACTTCAATCCTCCACTCTCTCTAAACTTTATTTCGCGCAAAACTGTGCTGCTCGTATGCAATCCAGTACCAAGTCCTCCATCACTCCTCCCCTTGCTGACCTGCGTTATTTCCCAATCTAATGCCTCCCAATGAAAATGATCAGCTTGTGTTTAAGTCCCTTTACAATCTTGTCTTTCCCTCGCTGTTAGCTTCACCAGACTTATAAACTACAGCGACCCCCTCACCCCTTCTCATAAACTCTTCCTCTGACTCTGGCTTCTTGTGTGCCCCCTCGCTTTGCCCCACCATTGGTGACTGTGCATTCAGCCATCTAGACTCCTTCCTCTGCGTTTCCTTTCCTACACTTCACCACCTCACCTCCTTTAAGACTCTCCTTAAATTCCACGTCTTTGATCAAGCATTTGGTCACGCTCCTAATATTTCCTCCTTTGCTTGGCTTCCTTTAATTGTCTCATCACCAGTAAATTATCTTGGAATATTTTTCTGTGAAAAGGCAGCTATCTAAATGCAAGATGCTGTTGTTGCCTTTCAAATAATTGTGCTTGTTGACTTCCATTCATATCTCCATGCAGCAGATTTGGACACATTGCTGTTGTCTGCACTTTCAGCCAGGGACTTTGTTTTCCCTGTATCCTTGAGTGACAGGGCTTCTTTGTCATTGTGTAACACAGAGAGGAAAACTTTAGTGGTGCATTATTGGGTGCTTCTCCAGTGCTGTGCAATCACCCACTGAATTACAGACTTTCCCACCCTACTTCTGGGACTGCGTTTTACCGAGCCCTGACATCAGGCTCTGTGGCGGGAAGGGGGGAGGCCGGAAGATGGTTCCGGCAGAGGCCCGTCATGGAGGCCAAAGCCAGGAGGGCCTGACCCAAGCCTCCTGGCAGTGGTGATGCTCCACTGGGCGAGGGGACCTCAATTACAATATTCAAATCCATAAAATAAATACACTAATGTCTACTTACTTTCAATCTTCTGGGCCAGCTGCGATTTTTGGCATGATGGCCAGCACTCCCACGCCTTCAATTCCCTGTCTGGGGAAAAGAAGCATGACACTAGTGGGGAGGGGATGGTGGGAAGGGGTGAAATTTCAACTTTGTACAGTCTGGGGGGGTGTGGGGTGTGGAAGGTCAGAATTCAAAGGTAATTTTTTTGGGGGGGGGGGGGATGGGGAAGGGCAAATCCCTAATGTAATTTTTATTGTGGGGGGCGGTTGGAAAGGGACATTACAGTTTTATTTTGTACATTTTGGGGGGGTCACTTTAAAAATTCAAATGTGCTGACAGGCAGCTGACGCCATTGCTGGGGATGGACAGCCTGCCTTCTCCACCTGATTGGGTGGGGTGGGAGGTGCGTGGGCCACCCCTGCTATTTAAATGAACCACCATGCAGGAGATTGCAACAACCCTGCAGCATGCAGGCTGCCATTTTTTGAGCTCATCGCCGGGAGCAGCGGGCTCTTAAAATCCAGCCCCTAGTGTGAGAAAAATCAAAAGCCCAGGCCCATGTCTAACTCAGTGTTACCCTGCTAATGTCACACACCTGTGTTTTTCAGTAATACTAATGATTTCACGTCTGTAGTTTGGTCATTCAGCTACGTGAGTAACTTATTTTGTTGACTTACTGCATTCTGTAAGGCAATAAAATAACATGCTCAAGTATGTTACAAAAACCAATGGATGTTTAAGGATGAATTATAAACATGTTGTCATACTAGGCCCCCACCTGCTAAGAATGAGGCACATAAATTTTGTCATGAACATTGATTTTAAATTGTTGCTGGAGCAAGGAAATGACTTGTTAGACAGATCGGCCGTGGCTGGAAAAGACATCTGCATATTAACAACAGACAGTGCTTGGCAGGACAAAAGACCATTCTCTGACACATTCAACCCACAATGGACCTTGATCACCAGGCACTGTGTGTAAGAGGAGCATTCCAGAGACTGCTAAGGTGATACAATCCAGGACTGGTTAGACCAGCTGGTCACATGGCCAACTGGCTGTTCTAGGGTCTTTTGAACTAGCCACAGAAAGTTTGAACTAGAGAAAGACTGTTTGCTCCGGGACTGAGAAGACCTCTCCTTTCTGCTCCCATCTCTTTCTCACAAGCCTTTGAATCCACTGAAGACACATGAACCCCAATAGAGAAAAGTCTCCTTCAGCGAACAAGGTTTAAGAGGAATATTGGGCCCCAACGAAAAACAAGATCTACCTACAATCAAGGACTCTACAGTGAGCTCAAAGAACCTCAACAAAAACTCTTCAGATATTGCCTCAAACTTTTCCACTTTATTTTTGTTCTGCTTTTTTCTGTCTCTATTTGCAAGTGTGTATCGCATATGCATGCTAGCTTGGGTGTGTTGTGTCTCTGTAGATGTCAACCGAATTAGATTTTGTTTAATAAATTTCAACTTTTCTTCTTTAAACTTAAGAAAACTTGTTTGTGCTGATTTCTTTGCCTTATAATTGAAATGCTGTGAACAAGGATTCAACAAGGGGGAGCTAAAAGCACAGTGTGTTGAAAAATTAAACCCTGTTACGCTAAGGCCAGGTGAAGGCTGAGAGGGACCCCTACATCCCTTTCTCACGTGGACGTAACAAGGTAAAGAGATTAGTCTTTATTGTTTTTGGATTTGCTTGGGCAGGCATACAAGTACTGGTGCAGCTCAGTGCAGGAACAGGTACAGCTCTATAATTGACTTCTGGCCATTTGTTATTATGTCTGTTTTATGTCCTGTCCACACATTCATTTAGGCTGAGTGTGAAAGAGCTGGGGTTTTTTTGAGGAGGAGCTTTTTTATCAAATATATCATAAAGGGTTTTAATCCATGTAAACTAGACATGTACTTGCTTTTCCAGATATTGCCCAGTTCTTATACACTTTGGTATTTATGTAAAAATAGCAACAAATCTCTCTTGATACAATACTGATGATACAACAAAGCAAAATCAAGCTATTCCATTGGAAAAACAATATTCAGTATTCAAAAATAGAAACACTGAATTATTACAAAATAGTTCATAATACAAAACATTAAAAACTGCACTTTTAAAAATGCATATAATGTGATGCTACTGTTACAGTTACTTCGATAAACTTAGTTTCTGGACTCAATTCAATTTGTTATTCCTAAATTTGCTATGTTAAACAGATTCAGCTCATGAATGAGATGATCGAAGTACAGGAACACAAAATATCCTTTAGGTTCTAATAAATTAAAGGGGCTAAAGAACAAATGTGGTCTCTAAATCTTAGATAAATATACAGGATCTCAGTTATGTAGAAGATGGTGTTATCGAACATGAGTGAGACAATGGGCTGGGTTTTAAGAGCCCGCCACCACTCTCAATGGCGAGCTCAAAGCATTGCAGCCAGCATGCATGGGCCGTACACCGAAGAGCCGCTGCGATCTCCTGTGCAGCAGTTCATTTAAATAGCTGACATAGCCCGCATCCCTCAATCACACAGAGGAGGTAGGCTATCCATCGCTAGCAATGGCGAAGCTGCCTGTGCGCAGGTGCTGACGCCATTTTGAAAGGGCAGCCAGCCCTGCTGGCATATTTAAATTTTTAAAGATACACCCCCCAAAATTTATCAAATAAATTTCCAATGCCCCTTTCCCAATAACAATTACATTAACTATTTGCCCTTTCCCCTCCTCAAAATACTTACTTTTTAAATCTGACCTTCCCCTGAGACAGCATAAAGTTTAAAGTTCACCCCTTTCCACCATCCCCTACACCCATTGGGCTGAATTCTATTGGCCCCTTGACGCCGCGAGTCGCGGTGGGGTTGGTGGGGGGGACCAGTAAAATTCTGCAGGGAGAGGCCCACCTTGGCCCGCGACGTCAAGAAGGGCCTGCCGCATATTACCAGTGGCCGGGGGATCTCGGTGCAGCCCTGCCCTCGGCGCCTGGCGGTGGGCCCTTCATCAACATATGCAAAGTAACATTAATCATATGTTAATAAACTTACCTGCAGGTGGCGGCCATCCCACTGTTTGTGCTTTGCGCACCTGTGGAACTCCGCATGGAGTTCCGAAGCAAGAACCTGGTGGGAAGGGGGGAGGAATAAAATTATCAGGGTGGGGGGGTGGAGGAACGGGGAAAACAAATGTTATTGGTTGTGTGAATGGTGGGAAGGGGTTACAGGCCAAATGTCAGAAAATTGGCGGGAAAGTTTGGGAAGGGAATAAAGTTTTTTCTGATTTTAGGTGCCACGTAAATAACCATTGGGGGGATTGGGGAATGGTCTCCATCACAAAAATTTTTATTTGATAAACTTTCACAATGCTACCACTTTAAATATTAAAATTGTACTGAAGGGTTTAAAGCCCTTTAAAAAAGGCACCGGTGCCTGCGTGGTGGCACCGGACATCATTGCCGGGAATGCGGTGGCCGCCCCCTTATGTCTTTGGGGGCAGCCACTCCACCCCCTCTATTTAAATGAGCCCCCGTGTGTAATATCGTGGGGGCTCAGGGACGGCACACCCGCGTTGGTTGCACTCCGCCATTACAGTGTGCCACCACGAACTGCGGTGCACTTGTAAAATTCAGCCCTTTTTCTTTATTTGACCCCGTTCCCCCCCACAACACTCAAAATCTTAACTCCTTCCCCCTCCCCACCAGTATCACGCCGGCTTTCCCCAGACAGGGAATTGAAGGTGCGGGAGTACTGGAAGAGTCAAGGTAAGTTGATTTACATTTATGCAAGTCATTAATTTAAATATTTAAATCTTGGTCCCGTCGCCCAGAAGCGGAGGGGGGGGGATGCGGGGTGGGGGGGTGGTGGTGCGCCATGGAGCCTTGCCGCCGCCGGGAGGAACGACCTGAACCCTCCCGGCGTTGGCCTCCATCGCGGACTGTCGCTGGAACCATCTTCCGGCCCCCCACTGTCACGGAGTCCTACGTCGAGGGCTTGGTAATATCCAGCCCAATATCTGCAAGCCTCACTGATTTGAAACATCAGCATGAAAATATCTCAGTAGTACCCTCAGTAAAATTACAACCAATCAGAACCCGAGAGCAATTTAAAACAGAACCTTGCAACTACTAATCCATTCTTAGTAGCAGATATTCTGACAACAATGAATTGGCAAACAGGATGTCTACAAAAGTACCATTTTTACAATACTTTCAAAGTTAAAACTGAACCATACTTATAGAAACAATAAGGAGAGGAACTGGATATTCTTTATAATTGCAGACATCAGTCTGATCTCTAACTAATTCCTGAGTTTGTTACTTGTGAATTGCAAAGATAATTAGCACATCATAAAATCTAAACACCATCTTCTAGTTACTCTGTCTGTTTACCCAGTTGAAAACCTAGGAAAAGTTACTTGATAGTTATGTTATAAAAAGAAGTGCCTATGCTGGTATAATGCACAATTTACTATAGTAATTATATATCAACTATGTTCCTGGGTTTTGATTTTCTCAAACTATATGCAGGTGTAGGTAACAACAAACACAGCATGTAATCTGCTAAAAATGATGGTGCGTAGGAGATAGGGATCCAGAAAAACTTAGCATCCCATCCAGCGCTGTAACGTGTCCTTGGATACTTGGCTGTCAGAGCATGTTCTATGCAGTTAGTCACTTTCTCAAGGTCAGTAGAACACAGCGAGAGCATTGAAAACCGCTGCACTTTAATGTCTAGAAAACAAGCACTTGCAGGTTATACTGGATGAGTTTTTCACGCATCTGATTGGATAGGATGATCGTATTTTGTGAATAAAGATTACACTTTGTTGCAGTTGACGTTTTAGTTTTAGCCATGAGTTAGCAAATAAAACAACCTACATTACCACATTAAAAACAAAACTATGCATTTTATCAAAGAACTAAAAATATCAAATAGCAGACCAATAACAACAGGATACCTCGGTAAATAGGGATCTTTATTCATGCATTAAGAACAAATAAGTTATGAATAAGCATACTTACAATTATCAAAATACTTTGGCCCATAGTGATCCCTGGTCTCAGGGGTGAGTCTCTCCCAAAGCTGTAGAAGATTTTTCTCAATAAGTTCTAAGTTTGTAGTTTCTGTCTTGAAGAAACCTGGTTCAATAATACTGACTTTCATTCCAAAATGCTGCATATCCCTCCTAACAGAAAATCACAAGAATTTAGTTTAATCTATCTTTTCAAAAACATTGGCAAATGCTGTGGCAAAACATGTTACGCTAGAAGAGGAAACAGGGCAAGCAAATTAATTTTCTCGTGGCACAGTGGCGCAGTGGTTAGCACTGCAGCCTCACAGCTCCAGGGACCCGGGTTCGATTCTGGGTACTGCCTGTGTGGAGTTTGCAAGTTCTCCCTGTGTCTGCGTGGGTTTTCTCCGGGTGCTCCGGTTTCCTCCCACAAGCCAAAAGACTTGCAGGTTGGTAGGTAAATTGGCCATTATAAATTGTCACTAGTATAGGTAGGTGGTAGGGAAATATAGGGACAGGTGGGGATGTTTGGTAGGAATATGGGATTAGTGTAGGATTAGTGTAAATGGGTGGTTGATGGTCGGCACTGACTCGGTGGGCCGAAGGGCCTGTTTCAGTGCTGTATCTCTAATCTAATCTAATCTATTCTAATCCTATTTTGCTCCTTTTCTTAGAGCTGTATCTGACTTTAACATTGATCACAAAAGCAAAATACTGTGGATGCTGGAAACCTGAAATAAAAGCAGAAAATGTTGGAAGTAATCAGCATCTGTGCAGAGAGAAGAACAGAGTTAAATTTTCAGGACAATGACTTTTCATTAGAGTTTCAGAGTTTCATCAACCTGAATTAACTCTTTCTCTTTCCACAGATGCAGTCAGACTTGCTGAGTATTTCCAGTGTTTTCTGTTTTTATGTAATACTGATCAAATGGCTAGGGGTCACGTTCTCAGAAGATGCATTCGTATTCTATAATTTTATCATTGGGAAGCCCAAACTGTTTCACAAAATATGAAAATTGGACTGCAAGTCAAAATGATGCCCAATTGACTGAAATAGAGTCAGTTGTGCTCCTCCAGAAAGTCTTATTGTTTTATTTCCATGTCTGTTTAGGCCCTGACACTGAATTCTGGCTCCAGTCACACTGAACCATCACAGTTGCAGTGTGAATACATCCTGAGGAAATTATTCCTCTGAAGAAAAAAATTCTGGCCAAACACTACGATTAGTGGGAAGCCTTTTAAGGGTGTATTTTAATGTATTTAAGGATGGCATATAGCCTAATTTATTTAGAACATTCTTGGAGTGAAACTGGACATGCTGAAGTGGTAACAAGGCTGTTTTGAATCTGATCAACTCAGTAGTTGGTGGTGTTAGGTTGTATACCAATGACTCATCCCCTGTATAATAAATATAACCATTGTGTTTTAACTTTACTTCTTGTACTGTAGATTATTTTGTAACTATAATAAACATATACACTTAGAAACAAAGCTTCTTCTAGTCCTGAATATCACAGAATGAATCTAATATAAATAAATTACAGCTCTCCTTGTATTATAATGCAAATAATTTTTATAATGCTGTGGTATGCTCCTAGTGCACTTTGCATGACACACTGTGAATATACCAGCATCAACTAACAGGTTGTCTGGTACCAGCCAATTTTAAATGACTGATGGTCTTGTGTAAAGTGGTCCTGTTATCAAGAGTCACAAGGCAGAATGGCACTATTCCACAATAGAGGTTTAGAGATCCTGCTGTACCAGATCTTGGAAAGGAGGATATATAGAGCAGAGGGACATTCCTCCGGTGAAAACCATCACCAGAGCAACTTGGATGGAAACTGATTAAAGTCTGAATACAGTCTCACCTGTGACCACATCATGGGAACAGGTGCGGAAGAGCTTTGCTGTTTCCTGCAGTTTAGTTAGAGTAAATGTGGTCAAACTTTACCTAATTTTAGAATTTCACTTTACGATACATCTTAAGAACAATTCACGATAAGTTTAGTGGAGAATCACAGGTGGAGAATGTACAGTCCTAGAGCAAGGCCCCCACCTGCCAAGACTGGGGCACATATTATTTCGCCACCTGAACATTAAAACTTAAAATTGCAAGCTCCTGACTGGAAAGACATTTGCAAAGTAACAGACAGTGTTGGAACAAGGGGACCCAGTCGTTGCTTCCCCAATACATAGAAGAAATGGTCAGACCAGTTTTTGTCACATGACTGACTGATTGTTGGAGTTATTTAGAATTTGAACTTCCAACAGGAAAATAAATCAGAAAGCACTTTTCTCCTGGACTGAGAAGACCTCTCTCCTGTCTGCTGTCATCGCGCTCTCACCAGCATCAGAAACCATTGAACACATATGAACATCAAGAGAGAAAAGTCTCCTACAGTGAACAAGGTTTAAGAAGAATACCAGGTCCCAATGAAAAGTAAGAACTGTCGACAATCAAGGACTCATCAGCGAGCTGGAAACACAGAAACAGGAACAAGAAACCCCCTTTAGAGACTGCCTCAAACCGCTCCATTTTATTTTTCTTCCGTTCTTTTCTGTCCCTATTTGCAAATGTATATCACGTGTGCGTGCTCGTGTGGGCATTTCGTATATCTGTAGGTGTTAACCGTATTAGAGTTTAAGTTTAAGGTTTAATAAATTTCACTTTTTTCCTTTAAACTGAAGAAAGCCTGTTTATGCTTATTTCTTTCCCTTATAATTGGAAAGCTGTGAACAAGGATTCACAAAAGGGGAGCTCAAAACACAGTGTGTTTAAGATTAAAATCCTGTTACAATAAGACCAGGTGAAGGCTGAGAAAGACCCCTAGCCACCTTCCTCACCTGGTCGTAACAGAAATTCGGGTGCTAGCATCCGGAGTTTTACCCACAGACAAATGAGAGAAATTGGAAGTGGGAAGCCAAATTGTTCCCAATCAAAAAGAGCAAATTTCAATAAAGGTTTTCTGTGGTTGTGTGTGATTGAATACTAACATGTCTGCAACTGAAGCGAGTAGGTCTCCAAGCCAGGGTGAAGTAACTTGGGATAAGTTAAAAGCACTGTCTATGGAGGAGTTGAAGAAAATGGCTGAGCACTGTGGGATCGCTGTACATGGCAAGGCTAGGAAGTCTGAAATCCTAAGGATAGTGGCCAACCATTTTTCCCTTGAATCTGAAGAAGCAGAAGCAGTGTCAGAAACAGAATCTGACAGGCATTGTTAGCAAAGATACAACTGGAATAGAGGAAACTTGAATTTGAGGAAAGCGAGAGGGAGAAAGAGAGAGCCTTCCAAAGGGAATGTGAAGAAAATGAAAGACAGGAGAAGGAAAGAGAGAGAGAAGAGAGAGAGAGAGTGAAAGAATATTCCAGAAAGAATCCAAAGAGAGAGAGCTGAAGTGGCTTGAGTTAACTAGGGGGCAACAGAGTAACCCTAGTGACAGCATGGCCAACATAAATCATGGCTGGGTACGAGATTGTTAAAACTCGCTCAATTCAATCCAAATTCAGTGAGGAAGATGTGGAAGTGTTTTAGTTGTCTTTTGAGAAACTGGCAAGGCAGCTAAAATGGCCAGCTGAGACCTGGTCTCTCTTATTGCAAAGCAAACTAACTGGAAAAACCCATGTGGTTTATTCCTTGTTGCCAGATGAGAGTTCATCAAATTATGAACTGTCCAAAAATGCTATCCTCGGGGTATATGAATTAGTATCCGAAGCCTATCGCCAAAAGTTTAGAACCCTCAAAATGCAAACCAATCAAACTTATCTGGAGTTTGAAAGAAGCAAGCAGCTGGCTTTTGACCAGTGGCTGAGAGCTTAAAGTACAGCTCAGCTATGAGGATCTCAGAGAACTAATCCTATTAGAGGAATTTAAAAGCTCTCTCTCATTCTCAATGAAGACACATGTAGAGGAGCAGTGGGTTCAGGGAACCCGGCAAGCGGCCGTTCTAGCCGATGAGTTTGCTTTAATTTATAAATCAGCTTCCCGGGAGAACCTTTCCTAATCACCCCCACAAACCCGAAAAGGACAAAGGGTGGGAAGGTGATATCCGCTCAGGCAGTCCTGGGAGAGAAAGGAAAGCAGGAGACACAGGGGGGCCCTCCTCCAGCCAAAAAGGAAGATGCTGTGAGCAAGAGTGAGACCTGGAGACCTGTGTACATTGATTGTAATAAGGCAGGGCATTTCAAAGCTGACTGCTGGAAAATAAAAGAGAAACTAGTAGGGTTAATCAGGGTACACCTGCTCAGTGAAGATGAGACCCTGGTGGAAAACACAGCAGAACAAGTTGTGGCATTAACTGCTGTAAGAGTGCAACCCAGGAAGCTTACTACGGCAAGTGCAGGAAAAGTTAATAGGATTCTGAGGGTTATCAGGGTTTTGTATTTGAAGGGTAGGTAACCCCAATCCCTCGAGTGGGGCAAGCAAGCCCCTAGTGACTCGCCAGGACACAGGGGCCACCAGATCCCTTTTACTGGGAAAAGGCCTGACCTTTCTCCAGAGAGTGCAGTGAACACCAAAATGATGGTGAATGGTATTGGAGGGCAGTGTATGCCTGTACCTGTACACGGGGTGCACCTGGAGTGCGACCTAGTTTCGCAACCGGTGACTGTAGGGATTGTCCCTAGTTTTCCTGTGGACGGGGTTGACGTGCCCCTAGGTAATGATCTGGCAGGGGTGAAGGTGGGAGCCCCCCCGAGTAGTGAAAGAAAGATCGCAGGAGGTCAGAGAGACAGGGCAGTGGCAAGAGACGGTCCCTTGCAGAGTCCCTGAATGTGTAGTGGATCAGGCCATGATGAAACCAGCTCCCCCAGAGGAGACTGAATTAGCACTGCAGGCCGATGACTACGTCTGTCTATCCAAGACTTTCTTTGGAAAGTTAGGAGACCCAGGGAATGAATTAAATGGATTTTCCCAAGCTGAGGCTCAGCGAGCCGACCCAATATTGCAAGAGTTTGCACAGGCTGCCCAGTCTGAAAGTGAAGCAGAGGGAGTTCCTGATTGCTATTATTTAAAGAATGAGGTACTGATGAGGAAATGGAGTTCTCCTCACAGACCTGAGAGCAAGGAATGGACAGTAGTTAGTGGTGCCACGGAGGAACTGAAGAGAAGTATTAAGAAGGGCCCATGAGACTACAGTGGCTGTACATGCTGATATACGAAAGCCCAAAGCCCACATAAGACAGCAGTTTGACTGGCCAAAACTCCACAAGGATGTGGTGGAGTACTGCCACATGTGCCAGGTTGAGGGGAAACCCCAACCTACAGTGAAACCAGCACCCCTACATTCTGTACTGGTGTTAGGAGGACGCTCCAGCAGAGGGCTGGTGAACTGTAAGGGACCCCCGCCAAGAACAAAAGGGACAGGCAGGCACACGGCTGGCAAAAGTTTAGAGAGAAGGGGAAAAAGTGACCAAGAGGGCAGGTTAAAGGAAGTGCGGGAGGAATCCTGGATGAAACCCTCTACTGTCATGTCAGTCAACCCCGGAAAATGTGAAAAGCTTGACCTCACATCCTCCTACATAAATGCAGGCACTCGAAGCACCCCACCAGATTTGCTAACAGCATTTACAGGAACCTGCAGAGACAAAGAAGGACCTTTAGGGGGCAGAGAAACCAGGAGGGTGATGCCTCACCTAGTTGAAGTGCCATAGGGGACTGCGGTAGAGTCTGCACGAATACCTGCAGGCAAGAGTGTCCCTGAGGACAAATGGGAGAATCCTCCCCCCTGAAGTCAAAAGCCTTTGTCTGACACAACAAAGTACTGAAAGAGAGTTCAGGATAGACCCGCCCACTACTGACTCTCCTGAGAGAAAAAAAAATACAATTTAGGGCTAATTAAACCTAACCATCTCAAAGACCCTAGGCAGCCATGGAAATGGGCAAACTGAAGAAAAACTTCCCCAAAAAAACTTATGTTTACTGTGATGCCAAAAAGGCGGGGGCAGTTTTAATGAGCTTCAGGATTTATGAATGAATGTGAATGAATGATGGAGAGAGACGTATCTTATATTATCTTCCCTGTATCTTAAATTTTCTCTCTCGACACTTTTAATGAAATGCTGTCTTTAAAAATCACATTTCATTCCGCTGGGTGTGGAGGTGTCATGCTAGGCCCCCACTTGACAATATCCAGGCTTGGGCTGATAAGTGGCAAGTAACATTCATAGAGTCATAGAGTTATACAGCACAGAAATGGGCCCTTCGGCCCATCATGTCTGTGCCGGCCATCAAGCAGCTAACCATTCTAATCCCATTTTCCAGCACTTGGCCCGTAGACTTGTATGCTATAGCGTTTCAAGTGCTCATCTAAATACTTCTTAAATGTTATGAGGGTTCCTACCTCTACCACCCCTTCAGGCAGTGCGTTCCAGATTCCAACCACCCTCTGGGTGAAAAAACTTTTCCTCAAATCCCCTCTAAACCTCCTGCCCCTTACCTTAAATCTATGCCTCCTGGTTATTGACCCTTCCACTGAGGGAAGAAATTTCTTTCGTGCCACACAAGTGCCAGGCTATGACCATCTCTAACAAGAGATAATCTAACCATCTCCCCTTGACATTCAGTGGCATTACCATCGCTGAAACCCCCTCTATCAGCATCCTAGGGGTTACCATTAACCAGATAGTGAACTGGAGTAGCCATATACATACTGTGGCTACAAGAGCAGGTCAGAGGCTAGGAATCCTGTGGCGAGTAACTCACCTCCTGTTGACTCCCCAAAGCCTGTCCATCATCTACAAGGCACAAGTCAGGAGTGTGATGGAATACGCTCCACTTGCCTGGATGGGTGCAGCTCCAACAACACTCAAGAAGCTCGACACCATCCAGGACCAAGCAGCCGGCTTGATTGGCACCCCATCTACAAACATTCACTCCCTCCACCACCGACGCACAGTGGCAGCAGTGTGTACCATCTACAAGATGCATTGCAGCAACACACCAAGGCTCTTTAGACAGCACCTTCCAAACCCGCGACCTCTACCAACTAGAAGGACAAGGGCAGCAAATGCATGGGAACACCACCACCTGCAAGTTCCCCTCCAATCCACACACCATCCTGACTTGGAACTATATCGCCGTTCCTTCACTGTCGCTGGGTCAAAATCCTGGAACTCCCTTCCGAACAGCACTGTGGGTGTACCTACCCCACATGGACTGCAGCGGTTCAAGAAGGCAGCTCACCACCACCTTCTCAAGGGCAATTAGGAATGGGCAATAAATGCTGGCCTAGCCAGTGATGCCCACATCCCATGAATTAATATAAAAAAAAGAATTAATTTTATCATGAACATTGATTTTAAACTGATACTGGTGCGAGGAAATGACTTGTTAAACAGACATTTGCACATTAACAGACGGTGCTTGTGTAGACAAAGGACACATTCAACCCACAATGGATGTTGATCACCAGACTGTGAGGCGGCGGTGAAGCGCATTCCAGGGCCTGCTGGGTTGATGCAATCCACAGGGGCTAGGACTGGTTGGACCAGCTGGTCACATGATTAACTGGATGTTCCGGGGTCTTTTGAACTAGCCACAGAGAGTTTGAATGAAGAAAGATTGTTTTCTCCTGGACTGAGAAGATCTCTCCTGTCTGCTCCCATCTCTTTCTCACAAGCCTCTGAATCCACTGAAGACACATGAACCCCAACAGAGAAAGGCCTCCTACAGTGAACAAGGTTTAAGAAGAATACTGGGTCCCAACAAAAAGCAAGATCTACTTACAATCAAGGACTCTACTGTGAGCCCGAAGAACCGTAACAAAAACTCTTCAGAGATTGCCTCAAACTTGTCCACTTTATTTTTCTTCGTCTCTTTTCTGTCTTTATTTGCATGTGTGTATCACGTATGCATGCTAACGTGGGCGCATCGTGTATCCAAAGGCATCAAACCGAATTAAAGTTTAAGTTTAATACATTTCAACTTTTCTTCTTTATACCTAAGAAAATTTGTTTGTGCTGGTTTCTTTACCTTATAATTGGAAAGCGGTGAACAAGGTTTTACCAAGGGGGATCTAAAAACACCGTGTGTTTAAAATTAAACCCTGTTACGATAAGACCAGGTGAAGGCTGAGAGGGAACCCTAAACACCTTTCTCACCGGGTCGTAACAACAGGTATAACATAATTTCTAACCCCTTGTATTCTAGTCTTCTAGGTAAAAAGGCCAGCATCGCATTAGCCTTTTTGATTATTCTCAATGATGCATACCTGAAATGGGGGCAAACTGGAGGCAGAAACTGACATGCAGTAGCTAAATATTTAATTTCTTCCTCCCACTGATGAAATGTGGTTAAGAAGTAGAAGCCACACATTATTCACTGTCCGCAAGTGGAAGCACCAGGGTAAAACAGGCTGAACACATCTGCACCATACATGGGTAGAATGCATATAACTACAACTTCTACCAAAGCTACAGTGTTTGGAGATTGGGAGAATCCTGTGGAAATTCAAAGTCATGATGTTCATGAATCTTCACACAGGCTGAGGGCAATGGTGAGGATCCTTTTTTTGTTGTTGATTATTGTGCATTATTTTTGAAGCGCAGTCCAAAAAAAATTCTAAAAGAAAAATAAAGTGTTGCTTGAAAAAGAGGATAATTAAAGGGTGTGGTATACGAACAGAAGAGTGTCATTAGAGTAGTCAACTCATATGGAGGAGGATACCTTTTTTGCCTCCACTGATCCTCATCTTCCTCCTCCAGAACCTATAGACAGAGAGAGTTACCCAGGGAATGCTCCTAAATCTTATTTAGGCTCAGTACAATTCTCTTTTGGCAAACACACAGATGGGCAATGGGATGTGACTTTAAACATATCTGAATAGCTTTAGTCGTGAAAGCAAAATAAAAGGGAAGCAGACAACTCATGGGGTCAATATACAGCTACTTGCTACAACTACCAAGCTGAACAGCCCCTTTTAATAAGGAGCATCAGCATGGTTGAAGGGAAAAAACATCCAGTAGGCAATTTATGAAGGCAGTGAACAACTGCAGCACTCTTCAAACACTGCGAATGTATTATAAGGCCGTGAACTATTTTAAGTACAATTGGATGCTCTGCCAGGGAGGCAGAAAAGATACAATGGTCTGAATGGCCTAATTCTATGTTGTACCATTCTATGATTCTAAACTAAGTTAAGTGAACAACATGCCTCAGATCTCAGTGTACCAGCTATTACATTATTGGTCATGTAAGACTACACTATGAAATAAAAAAATTATGTAGCACGTTCTTTTCTCCTTTCATTGGTGATTAAAAGTCACAATTCAACAGAAAAAATTTTCTCTGGAGTTGAACTCCTCTGTTGCAGGAAGGTTTAAAAATGTCTTTCTCAATTCATACCCTCTATAGCTGTAAACTCAAATAGAATGCTGCTGCATTTGCAATGTAAATTATTTAATTTAATCAAATTCCAACAATTATAATATGTAAAGTATTTATTTGATGCTGTCATTTACAATTTGCTTGCCAGGTAGCTTACTGGGCACTTACCGTAAACTGTCTGAAAAAGACTCCACTCCACATTTCGATAAACAGTAGCCACCACCAGCAAATGAAATACGGCCCATGACACTGGCAACATTCACAATCCTTCCCTTTGCCTTTTTCACCAGTGGAAGAAAATGAAGGGTGACATTAACAAGTCCAACTAGATTAACATCCAAGATTCTAGTAAAATCTTCCACTGTCAGCCATTCTGTGGGTCCTATTGGAATTGCTCTTCCAGCATTGTTCACTAAACCCCACAGACCTGCAGGTTGGATAAGCAATGTTGAATGATTTTAGATTATCCGTGGAGGTACACATCATTAATTCACATAGAAATTGACAAACGTGATGAGCAGAGCTTTTGTCTATTCGATAGCAACCCTGAAATGACTTTACATGACTTTACCATGTTTCAAGGCCCTATATGAATGCAAGTTGTTGCTGTAGTTGCTCAAAACTGTGGAACATCTCCAAAAATAAATGCAGTGCCTATATTTCAAATATAATTTGTTGGCTGTGAAGCACCTTAGGAGGTTGTGAAAGTGCCACATAAATGAAAGTTCTTTCTTTAAATTAGTTCAATAGAATGAATCATCGAAATTAGAGTAGAGGTAGGCCACTTGGCCCATCGTACTTGTTCCAGTGCTAACTCCTTAACTGTGGATTTGTACTCTAGTCCCATTTCCTTTCCCTTTCCTGTATTCTTTCATATTCTTCCTTTACAAATATTTATCCAATTATCTTTCAAATAATGCTATAGACTCAACGTCAACAGCTGCTTATGGTAAAGCATTCTGGCTGCAAAATTCGCTGGTGCAGGCAGTATAGAACACCGAAGCTCCAAAAATATTGGCTGGACGGCTTCTGGCCACTTCTGGTATGGCCTGCGTTGCATACCATGTTTGTAAGGGTGGTAGCACGCATATGACATTCATGTCCCGAAGCATGCAGAGTGGCATGACATTAAACAGCATCTAACGTTGGTTTGAACAACGAGCTGCCATTTTGGACCTCGCAGGTCCTGTTAATGTCCTCCCTTAATTACTCCCAGCTGAACATGCATTCAGTGACACCAGGGACCCCACCCCCAACCACCATGGGACTTCCAAGTGGGGTGCTTTTGGCATTCTTTTCTTGCTGCAGAGTGAGTGCAAGTGCTGTGGCAAGTGTTCTTGGAGGAATTTGGAAAGATTTTTGGAGTCACAAGTGAGTGACACTGGACTTTGACAAGAGGGCAAAGGAGTTGGAAGGCCTGTTAGGAGAAACTCTGCTTTCGGTAGTTGGGGCTTTGGTTGCTGTCCTCTTTGGGCAGACACATGGCAGGGACAAGGAGCACAAGCAGAAAAGATGGGATGTTGTGTGAAAAGGGAGGAAGAGGAGGCCTGTCGATAGAAGGCCGTACCCACGATGATGCTTCAGAGAGCACTTCTACCTCCATCTCAGCCAGGAGCAATGTCTGAGGTCCTTCCTGTCTACTCTATCTAGGCCCCTCATAATTTTGTACACCTCAATTAAGTCACCCCTCAGCCTCCTCTGTTCTAAGGAAAACAACCCTAGCCTATCCAATCTTTCCTCACAGCTGCAACATTTAAGCCCTGGCAACATTCTTGCAAATCTCCTCTGTATTCTCTCCAGAGCAATTATATCCTTCCTGCAATGTGGTATCATTGTCCTGGCAGTAGCCACTCATTAATCCTGTGCCAGTCAGCCATTAATGTGATATTGCTTTAACTGTTGAATATGTAAATAGTTTAATATACATCATCACAGGAAGCGATGTAAGCCAGCATGTAATATAGCAGTTGGAATGGTGTTAGTCAACAGTCAGCACATGTATCGTAGAGCTCTCCTGTAATAAAGAACCTGTCATTCAACTTACCGTTCAGCTTCAGATTATTTGGTACATTTGTACTGAGAAATCAATAACACGATATGCAGGCAGTGGAACACAACAGAGTAACAGTAATGCAGAGGTGCTCAGCATGCTGTAATGGTGGGACAGAGATCATCAGTGCAACATTGGGGACGATGGTTTCTCCCATGGAAAGCATAAAGCTTGGGACAACATTGCAGATCGTGGAGGAAGCGGCGGTAGCGTGACAAAGGTCAGATTCAAAGAACATCCTCAAAAATTGGTGCTCCAGGAAAGTGTGAGTACACGAAGGGGGTAGTTTGTTCGAACAGTTATGGCAGGAAAGGCAGAATCAGGGCTCGCGAAACAGAACGGGAGCCGGCTGGAGTCAGGGCTGTGGCATGGCACCGCCATTACGCGTCCAGAGCTTTGAGGGCGGAGCCTCCCAAATCACAGGCTGAAAGCCCGCGCTGCAGCCACAGAGCTTAGAGCACGGCAGAGGCCCAACACTGCAGGCAGAGCAGACCTTCAAGGAAAGCTTTTGAGAAAAGAAAGCAATTAAAAGTGGAAAGCTCTAGCAGAGAATTCTTGTAAACAAGAAGTTTGGCACCATGACCACAAAATACAACAACGGATCAAGATCTCCTCCACGAGGTCCAACTCTTCAAATAGTGCATGAGTTGTGCTTTTTGGATCTTGCAGTCACAAAGCTTGGCAAACAAGCAATTAAGATAAAAATTGTGATTGGAATCAGAAGCAAACCAGAAAGACCTATCAAAACTCTGGACAACGTTAGAGGACCAACTGAAGGTCAAGATTAATTTCAGGATCCATCGATTGGAACTAATGGCATACAGGCAACAGCCCAAAGAAACCATCGATCAATCTGTCAGCAGATACCAGGAGAGAGGGAAAGGATTTTTCAGATGCAGGAGTGTCCGAGAGGATAAGGAAGCTAGTTATTACATCAACCCTAAGAGAGGCGTTCCAAAAAGACTCCCGGTTGGGCAAAGAAAAAGAATACAACACCAAAAGTCTCTTTAAGGAAGGTAGGAAGTATGAAGCCATAGCTGCAAGCAGGCAGTGTATACAAGCACTTGGAGCAGCAATTACCATGGGCAAGGTAGCCAAGACACCACGACAGGCCAAGGCATGTGGAAAGTGCAGCCTGATGCACCAGTCAAGAAATTGTCCCACATTCAGGGATACCTGCAGGGTGTGTGGTGTAAGGGGACACTGGGCAAGATTGTGCCATAGGTCTGGCAATGATGAAGTGGTCAGAAGCCACAGTTCAGTAAGAATCAGACACCGCCCAGTGGCAAAAACAGAAAAGAGTTCATCAAATGTTAGTTTAAATATAAGCATGTCCCATGAGGTAGGAAAGGACGTGGTCTACAAAAAAGGCACTAAAGGTGAACATGCCTTCTACACGGAGACAGTTGCACACCACAAGAATGCCATCACACAGCTGGAAACCTTCACTACAACTGAAATCATATGCCCGAATAAGAGTGGCAAGCACAAGCTGTGACTACAGGTTGATACTGGTGCAAGCACCAACATTTTACCACGTCGGATACTAAAAGATATATACTTGGCGAAATGGGAATCTATGCTACAGCCAACAAGACCTAGACTCACTGCACATAGTGGTTCACCAATATGCTGCGTAGGAGCACTGATGTTGGAGTGCAGATATGGAAATTCTGCATGGTCACCACAAGTCGTCTAATGTTGTTGACACCAATGGTCCAGCAGTAGCAGGACTACCAGCATGCAGTGAACTTCAGATCGTGATGATTCACAAGATTAGCAATGTGGTAATGCAATACAATCAAGGTAAATGTGACCCCATTGAGTTCATTCAGGATTTGCAACAAAGGTAACAAGCCAGATTTGATACCATGGCCAGTTTTAGAGCAGATGCTGTTCTTCATTTGAAAAAGAAAATGCAGTTCTCTCTATAGATTCACCACAGAAGTGCAGTGTCCACATCAAGGACAAGCTAAAAGCAGAGGTCATGTTCAGAAGGCAAGGCAAGACAACTGTTCCAAGTTATCACTTGGCAAGATCATCGTCAATCCAAGACAAACTATTGGAAAGACAGGGAAAAACGAAAGTCATGCTTGAGAAGCGTGCAGGTGTGAATTTACCTCCTCTACAGATTCAACAAAAGGCCCGAGTGCTCCATCTGCATGACAAGATATCGTTTCATGCGGAAGAGTCAAAGATTTATATCAAGTCGTGGTCATACAAAGTTACCACACTCAAGTGAGCAACGTTGAAAAGGAACAGATGTCAGCTGAGAGAGTTATTGAACAACATCAGGCCTGACACTCCTGTAGCATCAAGAACACATTCACATTCAAGTCCTAAGAATGTAGCTAAGAAAAATGACACACACAACACTCAAGTACAATATAATTTTCAGTCTGAATCTACATGTCAAGAGAAAAGAATTGACAATTCCAAGTCTCAGCAAGGTTTCACAGTTGCAAGATGAGGTCAAGTCAACAGATCACCTGTGTGTTTCAGACACACTTGGTTAATGAGCGTGAGAGTCAATACATGTATAAATATTGCTCACAACTATCCTATTTCATCCTGTACATAGCTTATAATTTATGAAACTTCAATTTAAGGAAAGGGGATATTGTGATATCGCTTTAACTGTTGAATAGATAAATAGTTGAACATACATCATCACAGGAAGTGAAGTAAGCTAACAGTTGTAATAGTGTTAGTCAACAGTAGTCACATGTGTCTTAGAGCTCTCCTGTAAGTCTGTTATTTTGTAATAAAGAACATTTCATTCAACTTATCATTCAGCTTCAGACTGTTTGGTACATTTCTGTTGTGAAATCGATAACACAACAGCCGTACCGCCATCTTCAAGCGACCACGATGAACCAGAGAATGGCTGCTTGGTGACAAGGGCTACCTGCTTTAAACTGACTTGTGACTCCTTCCACCGGGTGACCATGTATGAACAGCATGCCTACAATGAGAGCCATGCTGCCATCAGGAATGTCGTGGAGTAAGACATCGGCGCCTGAAATAAAAGTTCTGTTGCTTGGACTGCTGGAGAGTGAAGGTATCCAATACTTGACATTCCATAACAACTTTAATTACCACCTCTTTCAATAATACCTACAAAACTGACTATGCATTTTCTTAGTGCCTGTCTTGTAGGTGCCATTGTCTAGCCTAGTGCTCCTGCACTGTGCTACCCAAGTGGCTGCAGCATGGCTGATGGAAGGCTGCTGAAATTCACTAGGGGAGACTGCAGGTGGCCTTTCAGGATGCCCCTAAGCAGCTCTGGACCTTGAGGGCCCAGCTTCGGACTGCACAACCACAGCATGGCCACCAGCATTCTGTGCTGGCTGGCTGGCTGAAAGGCAACAACAAGGGAACTGAGAGAATGGCATGAATACTGTTATCTTGAGAGAGACAGCATGTTTGTACACCATGGAGCCACTGCCATTCCCCTGGAGCAGTGTTTTAGCAATCTTAGTAATCTGGTGGAGGGCAGATAGCCTACACGCCCCTTTGATGCACTGGCACCTGCAGCCATGATGACAATACTCTGAGCCTACATGGCACCAAGCTGGGCTTGCTAGGTAACAAGCATAGATTTCACAAACTCAATCTAAGCTTCCACTGCAGCACTGAAATGTTGGATGGCTTCTGCCTGTACTGCAAATTAGGATTAGAAAAGGTCACAGCCCATCAAGCCTGCTGCAGTAAAGACCATGTATTATTACACTTTCATGGTCTTCTCTCCCACACCACTTTTTAATCTTTTACATGAAGGAGAATTTATAATGGGGAATAGAGAAATGGCAGAGAAGCTAAATGATTACTTTGTGTCTATCTCCATTGAGGAAGATACAAGAAATCTCCCAGAATTGGAGATCCAAGGGATTAGGGGGAATGAGGAATTGAAGGAAATTAGTGATAGTAAGAAGGTTTTATTGGAGAACTTAATGGGGCTGAGGGTTGATAAGTTCCCAGGACCTGATATTCTACACCCCAGAGTGTTGGAAGAGATAGCTATGGAGATAATGGATGCATTGGTGATCATCTTCCTAAATTCTATAGATTCTGGAGTGGTTCCTGCAGATTGGCAGGTTGTAAATGTAACCCCACTATTTAAGAAGGGAGGGAGAGAGAAAACAGGGAATTACAGGCCTGTTAGCCTAACATCAGTCATTGGGAAAATGCTAGAATCTATTCTAAAGGATGTGATGATAAATGGACACTTGGATAATAATGATCTGACTGGGCATAGTCAACATGGATTTATGAATGGGAAATCATGTTTGACAAACCTGTTGGAGTTTTTTGAGGATGTAACTAACAGAATTGATAAAGGGGAGTCAGTGGATGTAGTATACTTGGATTTTCAGAAGGCTTTTGATAAAGTCCCCCACAGGAGTTTGGTTAGCAAAATTAAAGCACATGGGATAGGAGGTATTATACTGGCATGAATTAAGGATTGTTTAACAGGTTGAAAACGGAAAGTAGGAATAAACGGGTCATTCTCGCGTTGGCAGGCTAGTGATTAGTGGGGTACCACAGGGATCAGTGCTTGGACCCCAGCTGTTCACAATATCTTTCAATGATTTGGATGTGGGGACCAAATATAGCATTTCCAAGTTTGCGGATAACACAAAACTAGGTGGGAATGTGTGCTGTGAGGAAGATGCAAAGCGGCTTCAAGGGGATTTGGCCAGACTTAGTGAGTGGGCAAGAACGTGGCAGATGGAATATAATGTGGGAAAATGTCAGGTTATCCACTTTGGTAGGGGGAACAGATGTGCAGACTATTTCTTAAACGGTAAGAGATTAGAAAGTGTAGATGTACAATGGGACCTGGCTGTCCTTGTCAATAAGTCACTGAAAGCTAACATGCAGGTGCAGCAGGCAATTAGGAAGGCTACTAGTATATTAGCCTTTATCGCAAGAGGATTTGAGTGCAGGAGTAGTGAAGTCTTGCTTCAATTGTATAGAACCTTGGAGTACTGATTCATCGGACCTGTTCCCGAAATAGCAGGACTGTCCTATGAAAAGAGATTGGGGAAACCGGGCCTGTATTCTCTAACATTTCAAAGAATGAGAGGTGATCTCATTGTAACCTGCAAAATACTTAAAGGGATAGACAGGGTAGATGCAGGTAAGATGTCTCCTCTAATGGTGGAGTCTAGAACCAGGGGACACAATTTCAAAATAAGGGGGAAGCCACTCAGATGAGGAGAAATTTCTTTACTCAGAGGGTTGTGAATCTTTGGAATTCTCTACCCAGGGGGGCTGTGGAAGCTCAGTCATTGATTATGTTTAAAGCAGAAATTGACAGATTTCTAAATACAAATGACATAATGGGATATGAGGATAATGTGGGAAAAAGGCATTAAAATGGATGATCAACCATGATCATATTGAATGGCAGGGCAGGCTCGAAGGGCTAAATGGCCTACCCTGCTCCTATGTTCTTATGTATACTAAATTCTTACTTGCAACACCACTGAAAGTTGTTGCCAATTGATCCTAATTTGCTGCTGTCTCATCTATATTGGTCATTATTTTGAAGACAGACTTGTTTCATTTCTCCTTTGTCTTCTTCACTGTTACAACCAGGTCAGCAATGTGTCTCGGGGGTCTCTTGCTGTCTTCGCCTGGTCTTATTGTAACAGGGTTTAATTTAAACCCACTGTGCTTTGAGCTCCCCTTTTCGTGAATCCGTGTTCACAGTTTCCAATTATCAGGCAAATAATTGAGCACAAACAGGCTTTCTTTGGTTTAAAACAGAAAGATGAAATTTATTAAACCTTAAACTTAACTCTAATGCAGTTCATGCCTGCGGATATACGACGTGCTAACTCTAGCATGCACACGCGATTATAGGCATGCAAGACAGGGACAGAAAAGAGTAGAAGAGATAAGTAGAACAGTTTGAGGCAATGTCTTGTTACTGTTTCTCGAGCTCCCTGTAGTCCTTGACTGAAGTTATATTCTTGTGTTTTGTTGTGGCCCAGTAGTCTTCTTAAAACTTTGTTCACGTGGCAAACCTTTCTCTCTTTGCGTTTCACATGTCTTCAATGGTTTCAGTTCCCTGACAGATAGGCAGGTGGCAGGCAGGCAGCTGATGTTCTTAATTCCAGGAGAGCACATGGCGTTCTAACTGGCACTTCCTTTGTTTGGGAGTTCAAATTCAAAAAGATCCCAGGGTGCTCAGCAGGTTAGTCATGTGACTAGTTCCTTATATGGAACAGTCTCTTCACATCCCCTGTTGGAAGCTCAAATTTGTCTGCTCCAGACAGCTAGTCATGTGACTAAAACTAGTCTGACCACTTCTGTGTATTGGAGAGCTACTGCAGAGTCTCCATTGTTTCAACAAGGTCTTTTACCATGGAAATGTTTTTCCAGTCAGAGATTGCAATTTTTAAAGTTTTAATGTTCATGTGGCGAAATAATGTGTGCCTTAGTCTTGGCAGATGAGGGTTTGCCTGATATTCACCAAAACTAAATTTAAGCACTAGAACATTGCTTCATACGTTAGTTCCTGGTCACACTTCTCTGAACCTTTTCTAAAGGATGGATAATTTTTGAGGTAATGTGACTAAAAGTGGTCATTGTTATTATGTAGGCAAATGTGGCCACCACTTTTCATACAGCGAAATCCCATATACAAGATTGAGATAAGTAATCAGAAGATGTGTCCACAAAGCAACAATCAAAAATTCCTGGTGAGAGTGTTCAACTTTAAAGGATCATTGTCATTTTTGACAAATTACTTGCAGGTCACCTTAAAAGGTTTGTAACAAAGATGCAGGATGGCCTGACTGGTGACACAGTAATCACCACCACTTATTTTATATGTGTTTCAAAAAGAATACCTACAGAAAAAAAAATCATTGCGTCCAATTGCTAACTGAAGTATTGAGAACAAAGGTGACTTTTTGTCTGTACCTCTCTCTTACCTTGGTCTCCAACCTCTGCCTGTACAAACTCCACTGCTTTCTGAATGTTATCTTGGCTGGTCACATTGAGCCTGACTGTCTTCAGTTTGGATGAACAATCTATCTGCAGTCCCTCAGCTCCATTTGCTGTGAGACAGGCAGCAATTACATGAAATCCTCGTTTGTCAAGCTGCTTTGCCAGCAAGTTTCCAAAGCCAGTGTCACATCCGGTAATGAAGACATATTTCTCCTTGATATTTTTGAGTTGCAAGTTGTCTCTAATTAACCAACAAAGCAAGAAGAAGATGACGATTCCCAAAATAAATATCTGTACCGGAGCTGTATAAAACATCTAAGAGAAGCACATGAATTAGTTTAAAATACCTTGTGAAGGTATACATTATACAGAGGTGTATTAATAAGTCATGGTTTAGTTAGCCCATGGGTAAGTAATTTTTAAAATGGTAATTTTTCCATAATGAATGCTAAAAGAAAGTCAACCTGAAGAATTCTTGGTCATTGCCCTTTACTATTACAAGTAAATTTCTAAAAGTCAACATGCAGTCTTTTTATTTTCTACTAAATGAAAGAGGGCGGGAAGGAAGGGAGGGAGGAAGGGAGGGAGGAAGGAAGGCAGGAAGGGAAGAAGAAAGGAAGGAAGGAATTCCAAAGTGCTTTACAACTAATAAAGTACCTTTGAAGTGAAGTCACAATTGTAATGTGGGGAAACTTTGAATACCAGTTATTAAATATAACAATATGTGGAGTTACTTGAGATCTAGCAACAAGGATTGCCAACAACACAAGATTAGCTGTTAGATAACTTGGAGTCTAGTTTTGCATCATAGCAAAGGAAAGCTTCCGATTCCATTCTTGAGTTTGAATCAATTCCTATCAAACATCACTCTGAATCCACAGAAGTGAGTTACAAGCACAAAATAAAATAGTCAAAATCATTTAAAATACAAAGTGTTTGGGCTTTTCTACATGTTCATGCCATGATTACAGCAAAACCTGTGAATTACAGGAACTAGTGGTTTAACGTTAAGTTAATGTACATAATGTATTCTTACTCATGGGGCATACAGTAATCATTGCTTTATAATGCAGTTGTTTATTAGCTGTAATTTTTAGTTGAGAACCTTTATAAAGCTCTGGTAAGCTCCAACTAGAGTATTGTGTCCAGTTCTGGTCACCACACTTTAGGAAGGATGTGAAGGTCCTTGAAAGGGTGCAGAGGAGATTTACCAGAATGGTTCCAATGATGAAGGATTTTAGTTACAAGGTAAGGTTGGAAAAGGTAGGGTTGTTCTCCTTGGAGCAAAGGAGACTGAAGACAAATTTGATAGAGGTATACAAGATTATGACAGGCTTAGGACACGAAAAACTGTTCTTATTAACTGATAGCGCAAGGACTAGGAGACACAGATTGAATATTTTGGTAAAGAGATGCAGAGGGAATGTGAGGAAGAACTTTTTTATGCAGTGAGTGGTAATGACCTGGAACTCACTGCCCATGAGGATGGTGCATGCGGAAACAATAAATGATTACAAAAGTAAATTGGATGGGCACTTGAAGGAAATAAACTTGCAGGGCTATGGGGATTAAGCAGGGGAATGGGACTAACTGGATTTCTTTGTTGAGAGCTGGGCATGGACTTGATGGGCTGAATGGCTTCCTTCTCTGGCGTAAATGACTCAATAACTCTATGACATAGGAACATGAGAAATAGAAGCAGGAGTAGGCCATGTGGCCCCTCCAGTCTGCTTCACCATCAATTCCTGGCTGATCTTCTGCCTCAACGCCACTTTTCCTCCAGCTCACAATATCCCTTGATTCCCTGAGAGATCAAAAACATATCTATCCCATCCTTGAATATGCTCAATGATGGAGCTTCCCCGACCATCTGGGGTAGAGAATTCCAAAGATTCACAACCATTTCAGTGAAGAAATTTCTCTTCACCTCAGTCCTAAATGATCAACCCTTTATCCTGAGGCTGTGCCTGTTCTAGATTTCCCAGTCAGGGGAAATAACCTCTCAGTGTCTACCCTGTTAAGCCACTTCAGAATCTTGTATGTTTCAATGAGATCACCTCGCACTCTTCTAAACCTCAGAGAATATAGGTCCAATTTTCTCAGCTTCTCATCAAAAAACAACCTTCTCATCCCAGGAACAAATTTAATGAACCTTCACTGTATCACCGAACCAGAAACACAAACAAAAGCCTTTGGCTGGAATTTTACCCCCCCCAAAAGAGCGGGTTGGTGGTAACGGGTGGTGGGGGGGTGGGGCGCGTCAAATGGAGTGGGAGGCTGGGTGGGGGGTGGGGGGGGGATTATTCCCAATTTATGGCCACATAAGGGCCTCTGTCCACCGCTAAGGGGATTTTACAATTGGCTGGCAGGCAGCTGAGACCTCAGAAAAGCCACCTGATAAAAGTAGGCAGCCTTCTGGCAGCCTGGGGGTCCGTCCGGACCGGACAACTTGTGCCCCACAGAGTGCCACCCCCAAAGCCCCAACCACCCCCAATGCCCAACATGGTCCCCGCCCCCCTAACCGACCACCCCCTTGCCTCACTGGGTCTCGACCGACTGCCCCCAGCAAGGACCCAAAAACTTACCTCTTCTCTGGTGCTATCCCTCATCTTCATCCTGAAGCTGGGTTGCAGCCCCAGCAGCACCACCGGGAGCTGTGGCACTGCTGGAACTAAGAGTTGCCGATCAGCTGATTGGCCGGCAGCTCCATTAGGCAGGATTTCCTGCCTCAGTGAGGTGGAAGTCCTGCCAAGACCAATTAAGATCCCGGGGACCATTAAGTACATTCTGGATCCCCAGGCCCAGTGGAGGCGGGATCGCCACCAACTTTTCGGCCGGTGGAAGGCTCCCCCTGCGGCCTATCGTTAAATCCAGCACTTAGAGTTTAAAAGCCTATTTATTGATACTCTATCATTTGAATCATTTTAATTTACTTGAATATTTTCCCAATATCAAAACTAATTTGCCAGTTCTTAATACAAAACTCATAGGATTTAGAGACCATTGAAGCCAAGATTGGTGGCAGGGCTTTTTTTTTCTAATCCGAAATTTCAAGTTACTAAATTTGGGTTATTAAAAATAAATCTATTTAAGATCGCCTCCTTGTGTACGTTGAATTGTAACTAGGAGAATCCATTAATATGTATTACATTGTCATGCCCTGCTACCTGCAAATGCCTTCAAATATTCATCTTATGGAGATTTAGCCCCTTTGTTATCGAGCTCTGTAAGAACATTTTTACCTCAACAAGAGGTTTGTAATTAACAATTTTATTGAAATTTCATTGTTCACACAAAGCTGCTTTAAACATTGTGATGGTATTGTACTACATTCATTATTTATGAAATTACTAAATTCTGAACAGTATTCCTTATACCCAAATAGATTCTTCACAGTTGTCAGAATGAAGCGAAATTATGAGCAACATTGAGATACTAACCTGTAGGATATTTTCAAAAACATCTTCTACTTTGGTAGATGCCTGACAATGAAACAAGACCACATTAAATTCATTCTATATTACAAAAGAGAGAGTGGAATTCTACTTTGGCAGGAGAAAAATGGGTAGCAGCAAATTGGCCAATATTGCAAGATATTCCAACCCATCCAATACTCTTTTCCAGTGACTTTTCAGCCAATTTTGGGAAGGCATTTTGACCTAAATGTATATCAGTATTGTTTGTTAATTTGAAGATATATTGTTAAAACATATTAAATAAATGAACTGCAAGATTACACCGGCAAGGCTATCAGCATAAAGTGCAACACCCCACTGAGAAAGAAATACTTGCATTTATATAGCACACCTTTCACAACCACAGATTGTCCCAAAGCATTTTACAGCCAATAAATTACTTTTAAAGTGTAGTCATTGTTGTAATGTAGGAAATGCAGCAACCAAGTTGTGCATTGCTTGCTCCCACAAACAACAATGTGATAATAACCAGATAATCTGTTTTTTTGTGATGTTGATGCGGGATAAACATTAGCCACAACACCAAGGGTAACTCCCCTTCAAAATAGCACCATGAGATCTTTTATGTCCACCTGAGATCATAGGCAAGGCCTCAGTTTAACATCATATCTAAAAAAACAGCTCAACATTCCCCAGGAATGTTTTCCTTGAATTTTATGCTCAAGGCCTAAAGTGGGATTTGAATCCACAACATTCTGACTCTGAAGCAAGAGTGCTACCAATTGAGACAAAACTGACAATTGCTGCTTTAAACATTAAATTAAGTTGCAATTTAAGTAACCCAGTACTGTGCCTATAGGCTACAATATACGGATGTTTTTAGAAGGGTAGTATATTTTTACAAAGTAATTCATGACAAAGCTACGTCATCGCCGACGTCATCAGGATGCGCCGCGGTGCGCACATGCGCAGACGGTCTCACGCCCTCTACGCATGCGCTGCGGTCCGGCTTGCCAGGGCCGTTGTGCGCATGCGCAGATGACATCATCGCGTTACGTCGTCTTCCTCGGGCAACGCGCCAGGTTGGCCTCTGCGCATGCGTCAAAGCTCCGGCGCGACTTTTTGAAAGTGGAAGGAGGAGAGGTTTCGTCGGGCATTTTCTTGCATTTTATCTGAATTATTTGTTCATTTTGGAGACTTGCTTCATTTTTATTTGACACAGGAGATTGTTCCAAGGTAAGTTGCTCTGCCTTTGTAAGCTGCTCTGAAAACATTTCCATTGTCTGGGGCACCACATGTTCTCCAGTCCCTGTTGTGAGTTGCTATGTGCAGGCAGTACATGTGCTGCAACCTACCGTCTTAACGGTCACTTTCGTTTTTGTAACGTTTTAATGGAGTGCATTCTGTATTTCTTATCTCATCTCATGTTTCCCTTGAGGAGACTGGACTGGCTGCGGCAACAGACTCTCCGCTGGCAGCAAGGACTGGCTGATGAGATGGAGCCATTTACTATGCCCAACAATTGCCTGGAAGCACCTTCAGATGAAGGTGGCCACGCGCTGGACATCAGTCATGTGTCACAAACCCTGGATCCTGAGCGTCTCACCCACTGGCCTAATGATCTGGTGGACCATACATATGCCTGCCTGTTCAAAGCTCCACTTCCCCTACCTGCGGTACCCTCTCCTTGCTGCTCAGTTACACAGTCACCTGTTCCTGCACCCATCAGGGCAGTGCACATGGACTCACAGTTACCTGTTCCTACACCCATCAGAGCAGTGCACATGGGCACACAGCCACCTTTTCCTACACCCATCAGAGCAGTGCACATGGGCACACAGTTACCTGCTCCTACACCCATCAGAGCAGTGCACATGGGCACACAGCCACCTGTTTCCCCATCCACCTTTGAAACAACCATGCAGAGCCTTGTGAGACTCCGCAATTGCCAGATGCTGCCTGTCAAGCAGAGAGGGCGTCCAAAGGGGTCAAGCATTTGGGGAACATTCAGCAAGAAGAGACTGAGCACTAAAAGAAACAAGCATGCCGTGTCCAGTGGTAGCAGAAATGTGAATGCTCTTGCTGTGAACACAACTGGTGATAGTAGTAGGCAGGATTAAATGGGAATGGATGGGAAGACGCATGAGTAACATAACCACTAGCAGGGAACTGCTGGGCTAAATGGCCAGCTTTATGTTCATAGTCCAAAAGAAATGTGCTTCTTTTCCAGCACCCTCACATCATTCATGTTTTCCCTGAGAGAAGCATTGAACCATCACGAGATAGGGGCAGTAACATCATCCTGACTCCTACAGCTGAGGTGGGTACTAAGTGATTCATTGGCGGTGTTATCAGTACATGCCTTTACCGCAGAACACAAAGCATGCTCAACAGTAATTTCATTGGAGGGAGGGAAGCTCTGACACTGATGTTCTTTCCTCATTTCATTTCATGTAAAACGTGCCCTTGCGAAAACAATCCTTGACACTTAAGGACGGCATTCAAGCAAAGGAGGCAGTGCAGGAGAGGACGCAAGGATGTGCTGATTCCTGCATCTGAGGTGGGTAATAAGTGCTTCATTGGCGACGTTATCAATTGGTGCCTTCACTGCAGAACTTAAAAAGGTGTGCGCAACAGTAATTTCAGTGGATGGAGGGAGGCAAGCTCTAACTCTGATTTGCTTTATTTCTTTTCACGTAAAACATGCCGTCGAGAAAACAAGACCGCATTTATTGACAACGCGATCCTTGAGACTTAAGGTCAGCATTCAAGCAACGAAGGCAACTGGATCATGCTGCGGAGCTGGTCACGATGTGGAAAGGTACATTGCACTTATGAATGAATTGGGAGTGCACATTGGGATGCGTTTGGGGAACATTCAACAAGAATAGACTGAGCTCAGACTCTTGTGACTTTGCCTTCTTCACATGGACAATACAGTAGTGGAATAGAGAGCCAAGCGTTCATTCACCACAAGGCTCTCCAGGAACAATCTCTTTAGCTGTGCATAGCAGAGACTCGGCCTGTCTGTCTAATGGGAATGCTGGAAACACAACAGTCATGTATCCATGCACAGCAGTTCCTCGGATGCTTAATGAACTTAATAAAACGTCTCAATAATTAACCCCAGAATTGTTGAGGCTTTGTTTTGCATGCTATTTCCCCGACTTTGCAACTGCACTTCAGATATTCAACTGTGGTGGAGGGGTGGAGGTAGGGGGTAGAGGGAGGGGTGGAGGTAGGGGGTAGAGGGAGGGGTGGAGGTAGGGGGGGTGGAGGGAGGGGTGGAGGTAGGGGGGTAGATGGAGAGGGAGAAGGGGTGGGGAGAGCAGGGAGGGGTGGCGAGAGGGAGCATGCAAAATGCAGGGACCAGACAGTTGCAATGCCTGAAGTACTGTGGAGAAGTAGGGGAGAAGCAACTGGATTGGGCATCCGCAGCTGGAGGGAACGGCTGAATGGAGAGGGCCTGATGCGAGAGGCCGTAGAGAGCTGCTGGGAGCAAGTGTGCGAAGACCTCGGTGTCGTCGGGTCCAGGGACTGGCCGGTAAGTCTTTGGCTGTTGTGTTTCTGGCACATGCATATAATTGACTTGTCATTAGCAGTGTCAGTCTCTGAACCCTTAAGCTGCTTGTTTCAGGTTATCCCAGTCTAATGTAAGAGATTGCCATTTGATGCTAATGAGGTCTTCATATTGCCAAGTAAAAAATATAATACTTTATTTAAATATTTGAACACATTAAGAGTAGATTCCTGTCCCCCATTCATCTCCGATATTAACATACTTCCTGCACCTTTTTGTGGTAAATATACTTAAAACAATTCATTACATAATTATTTAAGGTAGCATTTCATAAAGTATACACAATTCTTTGAAGAAAATATATCAGCAATGCAGTTTGTTTTCTGTTATTAGCTCTTAAGGAGCAAACAATGGATTTATAAATGATCAAAATAAATTCAAGAATAATCAATCTATAAAGGTAAGCAGCACAAACTGTTATGTAGGATGGCAACTGTTACTTACATTATTATGAGTAAATATTTCTTCCATTGGAAAATAGTCAATATGCTGTGGAGTGGCTGATTTGCCAGACTGGTGATTGTTCGGTGCAATGCGCAACTGTCTCCAACGTAAATGTGTCTAGGCTTTTCAATAGGATTATCATTACTGAGCTTCTTATGTAAATTTTAAATGCGTCCTCAGAAATTCCCTGACATGTTAGAAGTACTATCGTTCGTGATCCTGTTCATCCTGTTATTCACATGCTTCCATAGGTGCTCGATGCTAAAATTCTGGGGAGCGCAGGAGTGGAGTCAGCGGCCACAGGAAGCAAGTGGAAAGCAGCATAACAGAAATCATTCAGTAGCAAGGGATCAAAATCCAGAGCAGGATGAGAACCATGAGGAAGTTAGTTCAGCTAAATAGCATAAATATTTGTGTTGGCAGAACAGAAAACCGAGCTGACAGAAGCAGACCAGATATTGGAATTGAGGCAGGCCAGCCGAGATAACAGTCAGCAAAGTTGGAGGGCAGAGTAGGATCATAGGATGATGCAACACAGAAGGAGGCCATTTGGCCTATTCTGTCTACTCTTTGAAAGAGCTATCTAGTTAGTCCTATTCCCCTGCCTTGTCCTCATTGCTCTGCAATTACTTTGCCTTCAAATAGTCATCTATTTCCTTTTTGAAAGTTATTATTGAATCTGTTTCCATCACCCAGTAAAGCCCAGAAGCCAGTGTAGAAATAGACTTCAGCCCAGGAGGAGGCTGATTTCTGTCTATGACTCAAGACAGCAGCAGAGAAAAGCTGAGAATCATTCGTGTATTCCTTAGTGCAGTCGCATTGAGACTATCTTTTTGCCATCAAATTCCTGATATAAAATTCTTCATCCTTTAATGACCCCATTTAGTTTCTGTTGTTGCGAATCACCATCTTTGACTTTAGTACACTGTCACTGAAAGCCTCACCTATGCCTTTATCAACCCCAAACTCAAATTTCTTCAATGCTGTCCTTGGCAGTCTCCAATTCCATTCATCAATGCATTCTGTCCTATACCAGCCCCTGTTTACCTATCACACCATTGTCACAGAACTCCACTGATTTATCATACCTTAATTTCAAAATATCATCCGCATTTAGAAATTCTTCCATGGCCTTGCACTACCACACCTCAGCAAAATTCTCTAGCCCTATGTGCCAGCATTTTCTCTCCACTTTTCTAACTCTAGCCACTGTCATTATCTCTCTTTGTTCTACTATTAGTGGCAGGGCCTCCAATTACTATGGTCTTGCATTCAATAACAACAACTTTCATTTATATAGCACCTTAAATGTAGTAAAACATCCAAGGCGCTTCATGGGAGTGCTTTCAAGCAAAATCTGACATCGAGGCATGTAAGGAGATATTAGGACAGATGACAAAAAACTTGGTCAAAGATATGTGTTTTAAAGTGCGTCTTAAAAGAGGAAAGACTGATAGAGAGGTGGAGAGGTTTAGGGAGGGAATTCCAGAGCTTAGGGCATAGGCAGCTGAAGGATGCTGTCAGGTAAGCCGCCCACCTGCCAAGACTGAAGCACACATTATTTCGCCACATGAACATTAAAACTTAAAATTGCAAGCCCCTGACTGGAAAGACACTTGCATGGTAACAGGCAGTTTAGATTAGATTAGAGATACAGCACTGAAACAGGCCCTTCGGCCCACCGAGTCTGTGCCGAACATCAACCACCCATTTATACTAATCCTACACTAATCCCATATTCCTACCAAACATCCCCACCTATTCCTACCAAACATCCCCACCTATTCCTATATTTCCCTACCACCTACCTATACTAGTGACAATTTATAATGGCCAATTTACCTATCAACCTGCAAGTCTTTTGGCTTGTGGGAGGAAACCGGAGCACCCGGAGAAAACCCACGCAGACACAGGGAGAACTTGCAAACTCCACACAGGCAGTACCCGGAATCGAACCCGGGTCCCTGGAGCTGTGAGGCTGCGGTGCTAACCACTGCGCCACTGTGCCGCAGTGTTGAAACAAGGGACAAAGGAACATGCCCTGACACATTCAACCAACAATGGACTTTTGATTACCAGACATTGAAGCATTCCAGGTTAACTAAGATGGCCGAATACACAGAAGAAGTGGTCAGACCAGTTTTAGTCACATGACTGATTGACTGTTGGAGTTTTTGAATTTGAACTTCCAACAGAAGATTTGAACTGAGAAAGCTCCTGGCTCCTGGTTTGAGAAGACCTCTGCCCTGACTGCTCTCATCTCGTTTCTCACCAGCTTTGGAATCCATTGAAAACACGTGTAACTCAAAGAGAGAAAAGTCTCCTATGTAAACAAGGATTAAGAAGAACACTGGGCCCCGACGAGCAGCAAGACTGCTTACAATCAAGTGGGCTCGAAGCGCAATAAACAAAAAAGCCTTCTGATATTGCCTCAAACCCCTATTTACTATATTTTCCTCTCCTCTTTTCTGTCCCTATTTGCATATGTGTATTGTGTGTGCATGCTAGCGTGGGTGCATCGTATATCCAGAGGCGTTAACTGTATTAGAGTTTAAGTTTAACTTTTAATAAAATTTCACTTTTCTCCTTTAAACTGAAGAAAGCCTGTTTACGCTTATTTCTTTGCCCTATAATTGGAAAGTGCTGAAAAAAGATTCACAAAGGGGGAGCTCAAAACACAGTGTGTTTAAAATCAAACCCTGCTATAATAAGACTAGGTGAAGACAGTAACAGGCTCCTAGATACCTTTCTCACCTGGTTGTAACAAAAA